>NW_023270807.1:87659889-87757940 GCF_011800145.1 Mirounga leonina | reverse complement strand
TTTATTTTATTTTATTTTATTTTATTTTATTTTATTTTATTTTATTTTATTTTATATTTTGGGGGGGAGAGAGCGCATGCAAGCAGCGTGGAGGGGCAGAAGGAGAGGGAGAGAGGGAATCCTAACTAGGCTCCATGCCCAGGGCAGAGCCCGATGACGGGCTCAATCACATAACTCTGAGATCATGACCTGAGCTATAATCAAGAGTCAGACACCTAACCAACAGAGCCACAGAGGCGCCCCAAGAAAAAAAAAATCCTTATAATTTATTAAAATGGGTATTTAGGAGAACCTGGGTGGCTCAGTCAGTTGCACTTTCTAAATAAATAAATAAATAAATAAATAAATAAATAAAATCTTTTTTAAAATAAAAAAATAAATTAAATAAAGTGGGTATTTAACGTGTCTACATTGATTTTAAAGTCTGTGAGAAAACACTGATTTGCTATGGAATGTTATCTTTAGCACACCTGTACTCATCAAAAAAAGATAGTAGTTATAGATGAAGAGGTTAGATCTTTTTAGCAGCAGCAGCATCTAAAGCAGTTGTTGGCAAAATTTTTGTGAAAAAGCCTAGGTTGTAAGCATTTTCATCATTACAGGATATGTGTTTTCTGTCTCAACTGCTCAACTCTGCTACTGTAGCGTGAAAACGGCCATAGGCAATACAGAAACAAATGAGTGTGGTTGTTCCCAGCAAACCTTTATTTATGAAGACTGAAGTCTGAATTTCACATAATGCTCACATGTCATGAAATATTATTCTTCTTTGGTTTTGTTTTTTTTCTAAAGAGGGAGGCAGGGGAGGGGCAAAAGGAGAGGAACCAAGAAAGCAGACTCTACGCTCAACTCAGAACCCAACACAGGGCTCAATCTCACAACCCTGAGATCATGACCTGAGCTGAAATCAAAAGTTGGACACTTAACCAACTGAGCCACCCAGGCACCCCTTCTTTGGTTTTTAACCACTTAAATTGCTCTTAGTACAAAAACAGGGGATGGCATGAATTTGGTCTGCAGAGTGTAGTTTGGCCAACCCTGGTCCAAAGTACATTCTACAGAACTTAATCCTTTGAGATCCTCTGTGACAAAGTGTTCCATGACTAAATAAGTTTGGGAACTGTTGCGGGAAAGATTAAAACTGTACACAATAATTTAAAGCCTCTGAAATATCCTTCAAAAAATGTTTTTGTTTCACTCTGTTTATCAAACCTAATGGATCACGGAAACATTTTTTTTCAAATAATACTTGTTTATTGTTCTCAAACTACTGTTCCATGGAATTTACATTGAGAATTATTGCTCCAAGGGATCCCAAACTCAAATGCCAGTAGGACATTGTGTGATACCTATGTAAGATATGAGCTCTGTGTAAGAAAATAAGTATTAATCTGCTCAACCTGCCCAGTAACACTGCCTTTTAATCATATACAGGACAAACAAAATGACCAACAAAATGTATCTTTGTTCTGTATCTAGCCCTTAGACACCAATTTGCAACCACTGGTATATAGATTTATATGCAGTAGAAATGACATTAATGTTTCAAAATTTATTACACAAGGGAATGGACAGGCTGCTTCTCTTGACAGGAGTGATATCATATTCAGATACATCCTCGGGGAATAATCAGAGGTCACAGTAAAGATATAATCAAAGGATACAGTAATTGTGCTTTTGCTTTTGCCATTACATAGCTAATTCTGTATGATTTTCAGGATGTTTCTCAATCCTTAATGTACAAATTACTTGAGATCTTGTTAAAATGCAGATCCTGATTAAGTAAATCCGGGTGGTACCCAAAAGTCTGCATTTCTAAGGAACTCTGGGTAACACTGATAATCCGCAGGTTCACGATTCAGGAAGGGACTTCTTGCACTGCACAAATTCAATAATATCCAATGACCTACTGAACAGAAGAATTTGTATGTTCCAAGAGCCCCAGAAAATTTATATGCACATTCAAGTCTGAGACACACTGCTGCAGAGCAAATTTCCATGAACACATATTCTTGGTGCATTGGGAGGTCAGTCCAGCTGTCCTAAATCTCTACCAATAGTGAAATATAGTGTGAGTCTCTTTGAATAAGTAAAGAAAGGAGAAGAGAATAATATTCTTTCTTCCTAAGACTCTGTTAAGGAAGCATTACATCATCTTGAAAAGTCCAGAAATGACTTATGAGGTAACCTTTGCCTAACATCTACTAATGAGTCCATATTCATATCCAGGAGACAAAAGGGAATGTAGGACAGGAGCTCAGAAGTCAGTTATAAAAACTTCTGATATCAAGGATCAGAAAAAAGAACTACATAGTAGAGCTACAAAATATCATTTCAAGAATGCTAACTTTTGACGGAAATATTCCCATTAATGAAAACTGGCAGGGGGCGCCTGGGTGGCTCAATAGGTTAAGCGTCTGCCTTCGGCTCAGATCATGATCCCAGGGTTCTGGGATCGAGTCCTGCATTGGGCTCCCTGCTCAGCGGGGAGCCTGCTTCTCTCTCAGCCTGCCACTACCCCTGCTGTGTTCTCTCTCTCTTTGACAATAAATAAAATCTTTGGGGCGCCTAGGTGGCTCAGTTTTTAAGCATCTGCCTTCGGCTCAGGTCATGATCCCAGGGTCCTGGGATCGAGCCCCACGTCAGGCTCCCTGCTCAGTGGAGAACCTGCTTCTCCCTCTCCCTCTGCCTGCTGCTCTGCCTACTTGTCCTCTCTCTCTGTCAAATAAATAAATAATATCTTAAAAAAAAAAAAAGAAAACTGGCAGGATCACAAGTAGTGAGTAATCAGTAAAGCCACACCCTACACCTGCAGCACATCCTTTAGGGAGCTGGCATGAGGTGGGGATCAAAAGCTTGGTGTTCTCTCCCAACCAAAGGTCACAGAATAGGGACACGCACCCCAAAAGGCTTACGGATATTATACAAGGCATGTACCTAAAAAGGAAACCATATGAGGATACTTGATAAATATTTGTTGAATCAGTTCAACAGTATTGGACTTGTGCTCTGAATAAAAGAGTTGTAATTTGTGTGCTTATTGTCCTAATTTGGGGGGTGACAACTGTAACATCCCTTGGACTCAGAAATGCTATATTTTTGGCATTTTGATTTGGTGGATAATGAAGGGGGGGTGCTTAGGAAGGGTATTTTGTTTGTAAATCAAATATTAAAAATCAGCAAGAGATGTTGGGACACCATGCTAAGAGGCTGGGGAGGGAAAGGGCATGTTCTTGTTGATAAGAATACTGAAAGTTCAAGAATGGAACCAAGAAGATTGGGCTCTTGAGAATTATGAACAGTAAACAAAGGCACCCACTCAAATGAAAGCACAGCACAATTACATTTAGCTCAGTGTAGCCTGGCAGAGTGGTGCCTTCAGAGGCCACTCGAGCCCTAGAGAGTTTTCCCTGGGCACTGCATAAAGGAAAGGACTTGGTACACACCCTTTGTTCACAGACCTAGCTTCCTCAATCACCCAACTTTTTTACCTTCCCCCTCATTTATTTTTTTCATCCCTTGGCTTCAGGCCTGGCTTCCCTCCCAGCCCATCACAATTATGTTTTTATCCTTAGTCTTGGGGCACATTCTATCTGTTCTGACTATGACCCCAGCCACTCACGATAATAGTTTTACTTCCTCATTTTTCCAGTGAACTCATGAACTTCTTTGGGTAATGCCTCTCTTTATTTCACCAGCCCTAGAATCATTTGGTACTTAGCATCTGGTCCACCTTTATAAGCAGGGTCACCACATTCCAGCTCTGAACAGAACAGACCACATTTAATAGTCTCACCATTGTCCTTGATTGACCTCAGGGCACATTCTGCATCCTTTCATGTGTATTTTTGCTGTTTCTCTTGAGTCCACCACTAGATCATTTCTTATGTGGGAGAAGGTCCTTTTGTACTTTTTTAGCCCTCACAGAAAGTCCTATGTTCACCAAATATTTACCAAATTTTGATGATTAAGTCTTAGGAAACAAGAAATGTAAGCTAAATGCCTTATGCTCAGATTGATAATAGTTGCACAGACTTTGGCTGATACAGTCTCTAAAACAGCAGAGATCACTCATTCATTATGAAACAACACACATCCACCGATAGCCAACACATTTACCTGGGTTAAAATCAGACAGACAGCTAGCTAACCTCAGGCCTATAGATTTTACAGTTCAGATGACCTGCTTTATACTTATATTCATTAATAGAACAAGGCCAGTGTAAAACTCTTTGTAATTTAGTTGAATGAAAACTATTGAATCTTATTCATAAAATTAAATACCTGAAGTTTTTAAAATAGATACCTTTTCTAGATATAGCTAGTCATTTTTATACACAATTTTTTTTTAATTTTCAGGGTCAAAAGATTATAATTTTATCATTAAAATCCAAAATTCTATATGCAAGAAGGTTTATCCCTATTAGTCAACATATAATGAGTCATACAATCTTATATAACTTCAGCTTATTTTTAAGCTAAAGTCAATATTAAACTTATTTTGTATAAGAACAGAGCTTTATACAGCTGTATCTACTCTGAATGTGAGAATGAATGAAGACAGGTTGATAAGGAATATTGCTCACCTTTCTTCTTCCTAGAGAAATCAATAGATACTGGAGAAATCAAGATAACAAAAGTCTCCATCTTTTAAGCATTTACTATATACAAACACATGCATTATTTGGTGAAAGCACAACACAGCAGCTCTATGGAAGGTTTTCACCATTGTACATATAAATAAACTGAGATTCAGAAAGCTTAGCTGCTTTATCCAAAATCACACAATTGGTAGATGATGAACAAGTCAGGCTCATGTCTGACTCCAAACTACAGTACTTAATAATAATAACAATAATAACAAGAAAAACAAGTATTACTGAGTACCACCTGCTAGCTACTTTACTAAACACTTCCCAAAATTACCTCAATCCTCACAACAGCAGCAGGAGGTAGATTCATTTTAAGTCCCAATTTTGTGAATGAGGGGCTTAGATATAATAGAGAAGTTAAATAGCTTGTGTGAGTCTACATTGCTGATTAGAAGTCACATAAGGATTTGAATCAGGCTGGTGGGAATCTAGTGCCTATTTGCTTAATCACAATACTTAGTTAGGGACATGTATTTTAAGGATGTATCTTAAATTATCCAACCCCCCAGTATACTTTTATTGTTATAATTCATATGTATGTATTTAAATGTGTATTTTATTTAGTAAATACATTTTTGAAGAAATTAAAATATATAAGTATGTATGTATTAAATATAAAAAATACTAAAACAGTCTTTAATCTTTAACCAAATATTTACCATTTTTGGTGCTCTTCATTGCATTCTGCAGATCTGGAGTTCTATCTGCCATCATTTTTATTCAGCCTGAAAACCTTCTCTCAGCATTATGGGTAATGCAGATTTACCGAAGACGAATACTTTCAGCCTTTGTCAACTAGAAAATGTTTCTGGTTTGTTTTTGTTTCGTTTTTGGCCTTCAACTTTTGGGATATTTTTGTTGGACATTGGATTCTAGACAGATTCTTTTTTCTACATTGATTGATTTTAAAGATATTATTTCAATGTTTTCTGGCCTGGAAAGTTCGCCATCTTTCATTGTTGTCCTATGTAATATGTCTTTTTCCTTCAGTTATTTTTTAAATTTGTTTTTTATTTTTAATTTTCTGCTGCGTAAATATGATGTACCTTAGAAATATGATGTTCCTTAACATTTGTCCTGCTTGGGGTTTGCATGGTAATAGGTAGAATTCCTCCAGGGAATGTGTTTCACAAATCCAAACATATTAAATAGAAGGTAGAAGTGTTTCTGGTCCAGGCACTACAAATCCAGGTTTATTTTACTGGAGGGTAAAAGACTCCTATATGCCTCAATAGGTCTGTGAGAACCCCAGGCTATCACTATCTCAAATCATGGTGGCTAGTAACTTCTGGAAAACAAATCACCATTTTGGAAAATATAAGACTAAACTTTAAAAATCTGCTGATCTCTTATTACCATCAGAAGAATGTGAGGTCAGACAGGTAAATAAATAACTTGCATATTGACATTCTTTGGGGGATTCTGTTTTGGTTGTCACATGTTCATCCCTTAAACCTGTGAGAACAAAGCATTACACTTCCCATGACCACAGTAGATTGTTCTAGTCAAAATATCCCAACAACTGCTGCAGTCATATCTAGGCAACCAGCAGGGAATTAGCCATAAGCCTTGGACAGTGGTAGTTGTGCCTCAGCCTGGATCTGTGGTGTAAGGAAAGAAAGAGGAGATTAAGCAAGGACAGAAAAGACCTTAAAAGGCATGTTCTTTTCTACGTTTGATTTTAGATTCCTCTCTGATAAATATCTACCCTACTTTTCAAAAATATCGTGGGGGAATACAACCTTATAGTCCACATCAGGACTTTAATTTTTAATCTTCATACTTTAAATAATTATTGATCACATCTTGACAACTTTTCTTTTGAGATTATTAGGCAATCTAAAGGATTTCAAGCTGGAATAAAAATATTCTTTAAGTTTGCCAGAACTACTAATTAATTTTTTTAAAAAGTTTTGACATGGATCTAGTCTGGAAGGACTAAAGCCAAAGTGAACATCCTGTGAACTCTGGATGAACAGTTCATTTACATCTGGATGTTCTGATGGAATCTAAATAGTGTGTTCTTGTATCCCAGGAGAAAAGAGCTAAGTTCATGTCTATGCTGGTTTGTATCCAAACTGAAAAGAGAATAAATATTAATTTTGGCATACAAATGTATTAAAACTATATATTTAAGGCATTTTTCTTCATAGGAAATTCTAAATTCAAAATGCCATCTTCTAAATAACAGTAAGAAAAATAAAACTATAAAATGATCTTTGTATTTTTCTTGTACATTTTAAAACGGTGTCTTGCAATAATTAATGAGCACCAAAATACTCAACAGCTGCAAAGCTAATCTCAAATCAATATTTATATTTGCTCTTACAAATAAATAGGATGATTTTTCATGCTAATAAGTTCAAGCCACAGTTAATTATTTTTATAACTTAAAATTTCATTTTGTTACTTTGCTGTGGAGTAAAGTTGTATTTTATCACATAAAACTGACAACACACAAGAGATGGGGTAGACAATTTTTTTAAAAGTTTCAAATCTTAAAAGCAAATTTGTTTACTGTAAAAAGTCTAATTAATTTTAAAAAGACTAAAATAGAAAGTTGGGTTTCTTTTATGTAATGATTATTGTCATCCTATTCCTGAAGTTGAGAACTATAACATGCAAGAAGCAAAGTAGTGAATTTAGGCATTCATTCATTTAACTTATTTATCCCGCCAATGTTTTTGCATGTATTAATGCTGGAGATAAGAGAGTAAATACAACAAATACATCCTCTTCCTTCCAGGAGCACTCAGAGTAGATTTGGCGATAGATAATAACCAAAAAAGTGTGCAACTAATTGTGTAATTAGAATTGTGGTAAGTGGGGGCACCTGGATGGTTCAGTTGGTTGAGTATCTGACTCTTGATTTTGACTCAGGTCATGATCAAGGTTGTGAGATCCAGCCCTCAGTCGGTCTCTGTGCTCAGCGGGGAGTCTGCTCCAGATTCTCTCTTTCCCCCTCCGTCTGCCCCTCCCCACTCTGCTCTCTCACTCTCAAATAAATAAATATATCTTTAAAAAAATAACTGTGGTAAGTGAAATTAGGCAGAAGTACACATT
This sequence comes from Mirounga leonina, assembly GCF_011800145.1. Classification (NCBI taxonomy): domain Eukaryota; kingdom Metazoa; phylum Chordata; class Mammalia; order Carnivora; family Phocidae; genus Mirounga; species Mirounga leonina. The sequence goes on along the minus strand of NW_023270807.1, from coordinate 87,750,225 downwards.
ACTAAGAAACTTCCAGCTTCTCTGGGGTAAGGACGTTGTAACTCAGATACAAAGAATGGGTAGGAGTGGGATGAAATAGGAGTGGGAGCTATATGGGCAAAGGCAAGTTGGCATGAACCACAGTGTAGAGATTAGAAGGAGGTTCAGAAAAGGGGATTCGAGGGTCTGCATGAATGGAATGCAGTGAGGAAAAGGGAGATGTCAGAGGCAGGGCTTGTGAGGTTAGCAGGGCCAGATCACACACATCACTGTATGCCTTCTTAGGGACTCTGGTCTTTATTTTAAGAGCAATGCACTAGTAGTTATTAAGGAATCTCAAGCAGGAAGAGGCATGATAAGATTTTGTATTTTAAAAATCATCCAATTGGGGCACCTGGGTGATGAAGTCAGTTAAGCCTAAGCCTTCCACTCAGGTCATGATCTCAGGATCCTGGGATAGAGCCCCACATTGGGCTCCCTGCTCAGCGGGGAGTCTGCTTCTTCCTCTCCCTCTGACCCTCCTCCCCACTTGTGCTCTCTCTTTCTCTGTCTCAAAAAAATAAATAAAATCTTTAAAAAAAAATCATCCAATTGCCAACATAGTAGAGAATATATTAGACTGGTTAATAGTAGGTAATAGTAGGTAAGGGAGATCACTTAAGAGTCTCTTCTAGAAATTCAGCCCAAATAAGGGGAGTAGTTTGGCTACGGGTGATGAAGATAGAGAATAAAAGCAACTTCTAATTTAGTGATTTTTAGAAAGTAGAATCAACAGGAATTGGGAATGAAACATGGGGGTTAAGGAGATTGAGTAAAGAATGAAGTCCAGGCTGCTGATGTGTGCGATTAGTGGATATTGGTCTATTTTTTGAAGTAGGCAACAATGGAATTGGCTCACAATCTTCTTTTTTGAATCGAGTAGTGGGGGAAAGAGAAGGGACACATCATGAATGTGGGTTTTGGCATATTGAGTTTGATATGCTTATGAAATGTTCAAATGGAAACAGTGAGTAAGCAACTTTATATGCCCAGAACTAAGAGGAGGTGTATATTTGAAAGAAGATAAGTGAAGCCATGAGAGTAGGTGAGAGTGTCTCAGCAGGCTTTCTCAATAGAAGTTCTGCAGAATCCTAGGGTCTGTAAAATATCACCAGGGCTCCTATGTGAAAGAATGATTGAAAAAATATTAAACATTAGCTTTTGAGCTTCATGTGCTGCATGATGTGATGAGCTGTGACTGAACATTCCCATTAGCAATTTTGTTACAGAATTTCGCCCCACACAGCAGTGAGCCGTGGAATAGTGTTCATCAGGATGAGTCCATTTTCATTGATGCCAGGTGGGGAAGGCCTTTGATGTCTGATGAGTAGAGGAAGGTAGATGAATGATGTCAACCTCTTCCCCTCAAATTGCCTTCCCCACCTCCCTTTATGCACAGCCAACTGACTTGAAACAAATGAGCTTTACCAAAGTAATAGAAAATCAAAGGGAAACTTTCATTTAAAAGACATTTATACACACCAACAATAAACTGCCCCCTGCCACCTGCTCTTATATTAAATGCTGCAAAATGTGGATTACATAGGGTAAAAGTAAATTCTATTGTGAAGTTTCAGTATTTCTCAAGATTTTCTCAGTTACTGTGCTTTTCTGTTTTATACTTTATTTGCATTTGTGTTTCACAAATATGTCTGATGGGCAAGTCTGGTGATGTCTGAAGATGAGGATGCAAACAAGATAGAAATGAAGGTTCTAGGCTTAGGCCTATGGACAGTTTTGATAAGGTTAATGATGAGGAATTACCATCCTCTGAGTCAATTCACTGCACCAGTGCAGCAAGGGACCCAAAGGAAGTTCACCTTTACAACAAAAGCTACTTAATGAGTTTTACATCCCAGCTGTCCTATGCATTGTACACAGTCCATGGCAAACAACTAAAAAGGCAACAATAACTCAAGCAAAATTGGAAAGACACCTATAAATCACAGCCATTTGACAAAAAGATGCTAATTATTTTAAAAAGCAATTTTAATCTCAAACAAACAGAATAAAGATTTTAGTTGGAAAAAAGTCACATTCAGTGAAAAGGCTCAGAAAGCAAGTTATTTAGGAGTTATTAGGAGCATAATTTATAATCTAGAAAAAATTGCCTAGTTGGTGAAAATTTAATGATAGGCAAAATTATAGTTAGTAAGATGTGAGGGCGAGATTCTGTACAAACACTGAAAAAGTTCCACTCTCAACCAGTATGTTGACATATTGATGATAAGTCACATAATGCTAAAGAAGTTTTATATAATAAACTGGAAATAAACAGCTTCTCTCCAGCTTGACGAATAAATTTTACCAGTTAATATCACACTGTAGAATTTGTAAGATTTCTAAATGACAGTGAAATATAAAAAAAATCTTTACTGCAGGATGTTGCTCAAAACAAGTAAAATACAAGATACATTTGATGTTTATGTTCATATCTGAAAACAGAAGTTCCATTTTATAAGAACTGCACAGGTTACTGTATTGATGGAACCCCCCTCAATACACTGATTTCTTTTCAGAGAACTACTGGTGTCAAAAACTCTTGAATATGAAATGATACATATCTGGATGATACTATAAAAATTATTATTAAACAAAGACCAGTTCACTGAAAATAGATTTAAGACAGTGGAAAAATCTGGAAAGAGAGTACATACAGAAATCCAGTGACTTAACAGAGGGACAGTTCTCAACAAGTTGTTTGAGCTGAAAGGAAATTATAGGAGCATTTTCCAGATATTATTAAGCCCGATTTTGCTGGATGCTTTGAAGATGAAGAATGGCTATAGAAACTAGTCTACCTAGCAAATATTTTTCATCACATTATCCAGTTGAGCAAGTCTTTGTAAGACCCAGGAACATTTTTTTCACTTCAAGTGACAAGACTCCTGGATTTAAAAGAAATCATATGTGTTGTGATGAGCACTGGGTGTTATAGGCAACAAATGAATCATTGAACACTACATCAAAAACTAATGGTGAACTATATGCTGGCTAACTGAACATAATAAAAAAATAAAAAATAAATCATATCTTTAGAAAAAATGTACTACAACAGGAAATCTGAAATATTTTAATCGCTACTCGGGTTTGACAGGGAGGGGGCATACGACAAGTCTCAAGCTATTTTGAAAACCATCCAGAGACCTTGAGAATAACACTGAAAAGTATTTTCCCTTTCAATACAAGTGTATGACTGTGTGAAAGATCCTGTCTCTAGATTTCCTTTCAGAATGAGAACTTGACTTTGAGAGAAGATGAATAACGGAGCCGAAATTTGCTTATACACTCAAGGTGTCAGTTAGTGCTCTGCCCCTAGATAAGTTCTGGATTTTTGTAAAAGCAGAGAATCCTGGGGCGCCTGGGTGGCTCAGTCGTTAAGTGGCTGCCTTCGGCTCAGGTCATGATCCCAGAGTCCTGGGATCGAGCCCCGCATTGGGCTCCTTGCTTCGCGGGAAGCCTGCTTCTCCCTCTCCCTCTCCCTCTCCCACTCCCCCTGCTTGTGTTCCCACTCTCGCTGTGTCTCTCTCTGTCAAATAAAATAAAATCTTAAAAAAAAAAAAAAGGCAGAGAATCCTGCCACTTATAGGGAAATAGTGAATATTTTGCTGTGGTTTCAACTTCTTTCATTTATGAGTGTTTCTTACTTAAGCAGCATCAAAAACAAGGACAGTAGTTTTCTGCTTACAGTGGACAATGAGATACATGTATGCTTATCTCATATATTTGACACAGAACTATATATTTTTGCAGCAAAAAACATGCACAGGTTTCATATTACATATGTACATTTCATTCTTTTTTGTTCAAACAATTTTTTATCCAAATATAGGCCTAGGAAAGAGAGGAGCCAATGCAATTGCATAATAATATTGCAACTGCTAGGCCTATATATAAGCCTAATCATGTCACTCAGTAAGAAACTGTTTTGTCAAAGTCTTATGTAAAAAACTCTGACTTTTACACATCCTAAGTTATATTTTTATTGACATTGCTTTGGCTCATGATTTTAGGAGGTTTACTATTAAGCACTGGCAATAAATCTTTGTGTTGTAATTAACAATTATTCTTAACTATAGAGAACAAACTGAGGGTTGATGGAAGGAGGTGGGCTCCTTCCATTTAGCAGGATGGGCTAAATGTGTTATGGGTATTAGAGAGAGCACTTGCTGTGATGAGCACTGGGTGTTGTATGTAAGTGATGAATCACTAAATTCTACTCCTGAAACCAATATTATACTGTATGTTAACTAATAAGAATTTAAATAAAAACTTGAAACAAATAAAAAATCAAGTTATAAACTTGATTTATATTAAATTTATCAACCTACCTTTAAAAGAGCAAATCTCAAAAATTAATTTAAAAATAGAAAAGTAAACCTTGTTTTGTCTGAAACCAGTTATTTTATAGAATTTATTGTTTGCCTTAAGGGTTTTAAAAATTTATGAAAATACAATAAAGAGATAGATTTTTTAAAGGTAAGCCAAGGTTAACTACCCTTTCTCTTTTCAATAAAGGTAAACTAAAAGGTCATCTTTAGTCATAAATAGGGGAAGAAACTCTTATCATATACTGTACATCATATATTACATCTCATTAGCATCTTGTTTAGTAGTAATTTGTGATAAATCTTTCAGGTCTTCTTGAATGAGGTGTGAAAAAATCAAGTAGAAAATTTAAAAAAAAAGAAAAAGAAAAAAACTAAAGTTTTTATTTCAGGTTGGTATTTTTAGTGAGAAGGGGAACCACACAAAATGAGAAGGCTGCTAAGTTGGCCAAAATAAACATATCCATGGAAAACTATCATTCTCTCCTCAAAAGAACATTAGCAATATTATAGGTTTATTATATCTACAACTTATTGATCATGCAACATACCAGAAGCTGTAGATGTAATAATTTTTACTTAAGGATTCCCTGAGACCAGGAAACTATTGAATAAGTTTGGTCTTGGGAAAAGAGAAGAGGTCTAGGATTGAAGCTTGAAGGAGTTCAGTGTTTACAGTTAGATGGATGAGGATTTTCTGGTAAAAGAGAATGAAAAGGAGAAATTAGAGAGTTAGCCAAAAATCTAAGAGGACCTAGCATCATGGAAACCAGGGTAGCAAAGGTTCCCACCAAGATGGAATAATCAGCTGTATTATTCTTTGATATGAGGTCAAGTGATATGAAATCGTAATAATGTGTCCTGGGGCTTATCATCAATCAGAGAAGTGACTAATGACCTTAGTTTACCCTTTCAGAGGAAGGTTAATTAGTAAATGTGAGCTAAGGAAATGAAACCATTGAGTAAAGACAACTGTTTCCCTCTCTGCTATTTTCTGTGTGCAGGTAAGGAAAAGGAGAGTTAACATGGTAACTAGAGGGAATGAAGAACCTTTTTTAAATGAGAAGACTTGTATATGTGTAAATGCTGATAGGAAGGATCCATCAGATAGAAGATGAAGATAGAGAAGAAGGATAATAAAAAGAGGACAAGAAGGGGATGGGATTCTGACCGTGGTGGGAGGACTGGTCCTAGGGCTCGTAGGCCCAATGGCCCAAGGGAGAAGGGTCATTCCCTCTCCTGCAGTGGGAGAAGGAGGAAACAATGGATACAAAGGCAGGTAAGTTTATAATGAGGAAGGAGGGCTGGGTTTAGCCCACTGGAACCACATCTTTTTAACTTCTAATTCTGTGTTCTCTCCATTATACAACAGTGCCTAAGTGTAAATTAAAATAAAACTTTCAGGTTTAAAATAACAGCATTTTACAATATTCATATCCCTCTCCTTGCTTTCCCTCTCCCACTACCTTACCCTGCCTCCCCTTGTCCCCAAGGGACCAAGAACAATGAACTCTTTTAAGGTTGTTAAATAGGGTCAACAATTCAAAGCCTTTTGTGGACTTTTGTAGTGGTGAATATATCTGCCAGGAATCATAACCACAAATCAGGCTTTGAATAAAAACAGAATCCATATGCTACTGTTCTTATCAGGCATTAAATCAAAAGAGAAAAAAAAAAAAGCTCTGAATTCAAGTACATACATGTCTCTCCCTATTCCAGCACGATTCTAATTTCCTGTTCCATGTCAGTGTATATTGTGATTACTTTAGAATTTAGGAGGTTTCTGGTAAGAGAAATTATTTGTGCTTTTGAAAGAGAGTAGATAGGGATACAGGAAGTTAAAACCCAGGCTACTATTCAACTCCTCAGTTTACTTTTGATTCTAAATTGTCATTTCAATTGACAACAAAGTAGACAAATAAGTAATTCCTTAGGTTACAGCATAGGGTTTAAGAAATCATTTGTTACTCTGGGATACATAATAACAAAAACAAACTCCTCTAAATGATAGTCTGTATCAGTGATACAGTTTCATTATACAGAAATATTCTTGACCTATAGAATTTTAAATTTCCATGGCCACAAATTTTCTAATTAGGTGTAAATACAACTTGTAAAAGCATTCATTTGTTTATACATTTAAAACTTTGCATCAGTTGAAAGTTCTTTAAAGGAAAACTTGTTTCTAAATAAGTGGAACCATATCAATTTTTTTGTCAAGCTAAAAAAGATGGAATATCAATAGTTGCACAAGATTCAACCTAATGTTACAAGCATTTGGCATATAATAGGCACTTGATAAATTCTTCTTAAATTAATGTATAAGCCTGAGAATTTAAGCGTGTATTCTACTTTACAAGGGAAGCACATTAAAGAAAAGTATGTCATCAGGAAGTCAACTTCAAATATTCAACAAAACAATGTATGATTGCAAATTAACTACTATACCAACACAAAAAATTACAGTAATCAGAAGAGTTCTTGACAGTTTGATAGTGTCAACGAAAATCAACGAGGGAGAGTCCTGTCTAGAATGGTTAGCATTCTAGAAATGCCAGTGCTGTAGAGATCAATGAAACACTAGCCAGAGAGAAATCCCTGTGTAAGGATTTACCTTAAGTTACTGAAAATAACTTTTTTTTTCCCAATTTCATTTTCAAACAGAATGAAAAAAAACACCAGGAAAAGTCCACGAACCCTAAAATAAACAAAATTTAACTTTCCACAGGGAAATGCTGAATTTAAATTGGAATGTTATTGTACATGTTCTGGCAATTTTTAAGTTAGACATACTTTATAGAAGTTGCAGTTTTCAAGTAATTTTGGAATTTTGACCTTAGAACTAGCTCCCAAACTAAATTGGAGAGCACCACCCCTCCTACACATCACAGCCCACTCACGTTCACATCACCCTTTTTTATTTTTTATAGCATGTGTCACTACTTAAAATAAATGCCTGTTGAATAAATAGGCAGATTTATTCATTTAAAAAATATTCACTGAATCCCTATCTTGTAAAAATACTTAATTATCTGCTTCTAAATCATAGAGTTTGTTTAGCAGGTAATAGCTCTAATTCAGGATGCAGAAAATCTTTTTGTTCTTTTGATCTCCCTGTATTGCAAATATAAACTGCATTATGTGATAAAAGCTTATTGTATCAGTCATGTATTTGGATAAAGCCATCATTGATTACTAATTTTTAACAAAAAATGTTAAAAACCATGTGTGCCCATTTTTGCAAGCAAGACTGTGTTGAGAGGCTTCAGTGACTCCTCCAGTTAGCCACCTTTGGATCTGGGCTCCCATAAAATATTCCAGGCACTATACTAAACACTGTACATGCCACATCTCAGGGATTCCTCACAAAAATCTTCTGTGATGGATGCTATCATTTACCCCATATAACTCATGAGGAAATTAAGCTCAGGAATGTTAAGTAACTTTGCCAAGGTGACACGACTTGTGGGTGATAGAACTATAATTCATATCAAAGCTGCTCCCAACCTTGCCTTTGATCTTTATATTATATGGCCTCTTGAGAATAAAAGCTCCTTCCTTCTTCAAAAACTCAGTGTTGTCCTAACTTCACCAAATGCCACCAACACCAGGAGAGGTGACAGGCTATCTCAGGGAGGCCACACAAATCATGGTCCTCTTTCCTCCCCCCTGAGAGAGACATATTTAAATAATGTAAAAATATATTTTTCCCTATAGGCTCACTCTGCTTCTTGAAATATGGGGGTCTGTACCATGTTTAAGAACCTTAAACGTTTACCTAAATTCCTTCCACAAATCCTTCTCTGTTCCTCCCATCTGGGGCCTATTGCAGTTCTCTTCAATTAGAATGACTGCACCCTTCTCTCCATGAAAGACATAACTTTATGCCTTTTCTCCTCAATCGTCCTCAAGACTGTCCTTCTCAGTGAAGTGATTCCTCAATGGCTTGACCTCAACTCCAGGGCAAAAAAAAAAAAAAATGTTTGCTTATTGCACCTGAGGGCTATGCCAGGCTCTGAGGCTACTAAGGCTGAGTCTGTCTCTGTTTCTCTCCCTTGAATGTGTTGGCATTTGTCTTCTCTACCTTATTAAGTTGAAGCCCCTGAAAGTAAAGGTTTTGCAGTAAGTGTGTTCTCAGTAGTTATTGAGTCCAGACTGAAATTTGAGAAGTGATTGTATCATTCTGCTGAAAAGCAAAACTCTGTTGACAGGGTCACCAAATTCTTTCCTGCTTTGGACGTTTGCTTTTACTGGCTGCTCCCCAGCCTTGTGCCACCTCTAAAACCAGGAAGCACATGGTGTTTCCTGTCCATCCTGCTACCTTTCAGGAAATGCCGGGCTTTGGGTCATCCGGGATGCACTGGCTAGAAATGCCAGCACAAGAGACAGAAGAGGAGCTGACACCAAATCCAGACAGTGGAGGGACTTTGCCCTGGCCAGGTGTCTGACTTTCTCCACTCCCCACCCCGCCCCACTGTTTCTCCTAGAAGTCGTGTCTACAAATTAATGGTGACCTTGTACACACAAATACTAATTTTACTAGTCCATTTAGATGTGAAGTTTAATATTAAATGATGTTAAATACTTCTACTTAAAATATTCATTTCTTCTTAAAATTCTTCAATTTTAAATCACTACTATCCTCCTAAAATAATGAATTATTTTATAACAGGAAGACCATTTCTATTTTTCCATTAGAAAAGAACACAAAAAATTCCAACTCACATTAATTCTATATCCACCAACAGAAAGAAACCATTCACAGAAAAAAAAATTAATTTGGAGCTGTGGAGGAAAGAGTAAAATAGCTAACATTTAAATAAAAATAGCTTATATTTATTCACATTTATTACTGTGTAGTTCAGACCCTCCAAGAAGCAGATGCCAGGGCAGGATTGGATGGAAAAGGGGTCTGCTGAAGGAAACATATGTGAAAGATAAGAGAGTAGGGGAGCTGGTGAGAATAAACCTCTAGACTATGTTGCAGTTTCTACTTCTCTTATTTGGAATTGAATGGAATTTTCTGAGTTTTGATAATTTTTTTATTTTATTCTGATTACTCTCTTTTATTTCCAATTAATCAAAAAACAGTTTACCATAAAAATTAGTCATATCTGACACCAATAAATGAATTTGTTTTTATAGTAATTTCAAAACTAACATTAGCACTCGGAAAATCATAGAATGAAAACAACTTTGAGTGCCCAGACCCTCCAGCTCATTAGATCCAACTTTTCTACCCAAAGATGGGTGTTCAACTCTTCCCTGAACATTTCCTTGTCAGGGACGCAGCTTTATCACAAGGCAATCCAGTTTATTACTAGTGAACTTTAATCATTAGAAAGTCCTTATTTTTATTTATTTTTATGTAGGTATAGGTATATCTTTCTATAACCTTCCCCTAGAGCTTCAAGAAGAGATATCATAATAATAAAGTTGCAGGGAACTCCTCTTTCTATGGCCTGGGATAATGAACCCAAGCTCATCTTACCATTTCTTCTAGAATATTGCTTCCAGAATCATAAACACTTCAGTCACCCTCCTCCAGATGTGCTATTAATTTTTCAATATTCTTCCAAATATATGGCAGCCAGAACTTGATTGTCCAGTCAAATGAAGTGACTAATGTTGAAGACCATGGGATGATCAACTCTCTATATTTCTCTTAATGAGCTAGATTTGTGGCATCATAATTCACAGCACAGCTTCATGTTGAATTTGTACTTAGTGAAAGCCTCTAAACTACAGAACTATAAAATTAAGTCCAGATAGAATCCCAAAGATGATCTTAGTCCAACATCCTCTTTGTCATATAAGGATATTAAGAATCTAAAAGATTTTGTGCCAAGTCACACAGTTTAATTTGTGGCAGAGTCAAGCTTAAATTTTAAAAGTCCTAATGCAGTGCCTCATTTTATTTATTTTTATTTTATTCTCATGCAAAGTGCTATTGAGCTTGTTCTCCCTCCCCATCATCCACTAAAGTAATTAGTCTCTTAAGTTAAGTGCAACATTTTGTATTTATTCTTTTGCACGTGGTATTTATGGCTTTGTGGAAATCTCATCATTGGACCTCTTTTAAGATTAAGTGAAGAAAATTGGAGAGTGATCCAGTGAAAAGCCCTGAATCATTTTTATTAAAACGGTTCTCTGCCATTTGTCCCACTCAGCTCTCAAGGGCGGCCCTTGTATATCACTGGTCTGCCTGGGCCAGTTCTTTTGCCTTCACCATTTCTTAATCTTACAGCAAAACACCAGATCTATTTGATAACATTTCTCACCCACTTCTTAAACACCAACCATCCTTTCCTCATTGCAGGCATGTTTGCCACTTTTGGAAGGACTGCTTCCATTAACCTCTGATCCTTAAGTATTATCCATACAGTTGGGATCTCTGTAGATGGGAGCCTATATTCTGGCAGCCTCTCTTAGCCATTTTCTTGTTCATTCTACCTTCCCAGAGGGCTGAGCCTCAACACCTCCAAGCAGAGCTCAGAGCTTGGTACCATCATTTCATCTGTTTATATCTACCAATTCATGTCTATCTACATTTTCCCAATTATTTGTAGCATGTCTACTATATGTTAAGCACATATTAGCTGTCACCTTATTCATTTAGTACCTTGTTTTGACTATTTAAACCTACTGTTAAAGCCTGCCAATTTCTCCCAATTAATATGCAAGTATACATTAAATCAAAGAAAACCAAAGTGTTGAAGGTAAGTGTAGAATGTATATATCTTAAATGTATAAATTATAGATCTTTTGCATTCAGTTACAAGTACTGATTTGCAAAGTATTTAACAGTACTCTTGCTACAGTTCCTTGCTCTAAGAAACTGACTGGAACCACCCTCTAATAACATGGCTTACCAAGGTTGTATATTAAGCCATCATTGCATAGGTATCACTTACTAACTCAGTAATTTCATCTTACTTTCTGTATGTTTGTTGCTGCTGGTTGTTGTAGTTTCTGTTCCTCTTTATATTCTTGGCCCACCACAGAAAATAATATGGAGATTAAATTATTCCACATTTTGCGACAACTGTGGTCAAGAAGGAAAACAAAAACTACCTAGATAGCACCCCTCTTGCTCCAGCTCCTCTTCGTTACCTGTATATTAAGGATTAGGAGGGGACAAAGCTTTGAGAGAAGAGCAAATCATGTGAAGATTGCCATTACTTCTTAGGAACCACAGTGAACCATTGCAAGTTGAAATCCTGTGTACTTCAGCTCTTTTTTTCACTTATCCACTCATCCATCTACCCATCCAAAAGCAAACAAGCAAAAATATTTCAGAAGCCTTTACTATATGGGCTCAGCAGATCGATATAGTTAATTTAAGGAAATATCAGGGTGATAGAACCTTTGAATGCTCTGAAATTTAGCATAAATCACATGAGAATGTGTGAGAGTTTTGCACTTGGTTTCAGAAAAGGAGGTGCAAATGAAAACTCTGAGTTCCTGGAATCTGCTGTAGGAGTCCCAGCTCAACACACCCTGCACTTGGTTGACATCACCTGGGATACCCTGATATACCCTGATATGCCTAGTGTGACTCCTCATCTTGACTTAGCTTATCCTCTAGATAAAAGCTTTGCCACTCCACATCAGTGCTCCCCAGGAATCACGAGGAAGTGTTTAACCAGTCTGGAGGCAGTCAAACATATCAAACACAGGAATTACAGAGGCACTTGCTGCTAAACTAATTCTGGAATCATGAATCTATGTAGTTATTTACTCTTTGCAACAACTCAAGACAGTCTAGCATAGGGCAAAGAGCTAGGCTGCCTGCATTCAAATCCTGGCTCTGCCCCTTACAGGTTGTATAATCATGTACAAGTTTCTTAACATTTCTCTATCTCAGTTTCTCTATCTATAAAATAAGGATGGTAATAATACCTAACTATCAAGGGGATTAATAAGTGAACACACATAGAAAACTTAAATAGCACATGATAAATGCTATCAGTATTGGTTATCATTATAACTTAACCTCAACTTTCTAATGATAAAAATGATAACATAGATATACTCCATTCTGTTGAAACTCCACAGTTTGTGAATCCTGAACAGTGAGGCTGAGATACCACGTGCCTTTGGTTACAATTCCTTGACCTCTCTGTGCCCAGACCCTACTCAATGTGACAAACCAAAGGATTTTCTCCTGTTAGTGAAACTCTGCCATCAGGCCAGTGAAAGCATGAAATGTCTGTTCCATGAATGCAATGTTTATTATAATTTGTAAACTTGTAGGCATCTAAAGGTTTCCTATTTCAGGGTTCAAGTTTCCAACTTCAGTGCTAAATGGAAAACTGAGGCAATCATACAAGCTTGGCACAATAGTGAAGGGCAAATGAGAGAGGTGAGATTATGATTTTAATTAGCCTATTAATTCTTTCAATATTTTCCTTCACTTGAGTGTGGAGGCCATTCTGGAGTAACTTAAACAAACATACTCATAATAGCAATTAAGAGAAAACATTTTAAATATTTTGGACTAAACTAAAAATCTAAAAACAAAATCCCAACCACTATCTTGAACCTACAAGTATTATTTCATCCTTCAGGATCCCAAGCGATACATATATTTAAAGCAGAGAGCTCACAAGAACCACAATAGAAAGGAAACAACTGGTAAGCAGCTGCAGAGTAATACCATAGGCCAGTTTTCATTTAAATGAAAAATAACACATTGAATTAGAGCCTGGAAGCTCAACTACATATCCCTGATTATTTCATGGCTAAATAGGAAGTTTCTCCCATGTTTTATTCCCTTCACATTTGAGCCTAATCTTGCATCCTTAGATTACAGGCACACAAAAAAAGACGTAAATTTCAGTCATTTTATCTGCCTCCTAAGTCTAAAATTTAGAAACTCACATTCATTCAAAGTAAATATGCACAACATGTCATGAGGGAAAGTGTTCTGTTCAAGGAAACCGAAAGAAGGCATGTTAATCATTACTCGTATTTACATGACACCTAAGTTAGGAGTTCACAGCAAATGCATGTGTGGCAAAGGTCAAAGCCACCAGCCAAAGAGGAAAGCCGCGGAGCTTCTTTTCCATTCCAAGTCATCCATATAAGGTGGGGTTTCCTATTCTGTTTAAGTTTAGACATCATCACAAAAGTTAAACCACAAGAGAATGATGCAAGTTGTGCTAAAATGTGGTAGATGCTTACGCCTTCTATGCCTCACACAATCCTTTGCTGGACAGTCTGTTTCAACTTCTCAGATTTTTTTATTGTGTTATGTTACATAACTAGAAGCTTTTATTACTAAAAAAAAAAAAGCACACTCAATAAAGTTCAGCTTGATACCTAAAGATCCAAATAAACCATCAGTATGATGTAAAAAACTGCTAATGACGATTCTTTAAATCCTGAAACTGCCAAATAGAATAATGAGTTTGAACCCATTCTTGTTTCTTTCTGATAAGAAGGGACAGTAATCATTTAAAAGCATGAATTTATGAAAAAATATTGATTGATCACCAATTTTTGCTAGGCAGTCTGAGGATTAGTAGATAAATCTCAAAATTCAAGATGTCCTTAAGATACAGTAGAAAGCTATCATTTGTGTAACCAGCACTACATGAGTTTACCAAAAAAGGGACTTTGGTTCTGTGGTGGGAGAGGTCAATTACATCCCCAGCCCTGAAGGGCAATTCATTATTCAACAGACAGAGGTGTGGAAGAGAAATGGAAAAAACTTTCAGAGAGGATGGAATGACAACAAGACCATGAAGTAAAGAAAAAAAAAGTATATAAGGGAGCAGTGAGTTACACAATGTTACATGTCAATTACATCTCCATAAAGCTGGAGGGAAAGAAAGGGAGCAGCAAGTGACCCAATATAGTTAAAGATGGGTGAGGGTCAGAAAAATGACCAGGAGTATAGTATCAGACTTGAAAGTGAGGATGTGAATCGCAGCTCTATTGTTGAGTAGTCTTGTGACACTGAGTAAGTTATATATCCTCAAGCCTTTTTTTTTTTTCTCAATAAAATGGAGCCAATAATAGCACCTACATCATATGATAGCTGTAAAAACTGAGATAATCCCTGCGATGTTCACAAAGGCAGAAAATATGTTATATTTATCTTTATATGACCAGAAACAAGTACTGTGCTTGAAACAGAATAAATGCTCAATAAATGTTAGCTTCCATAATTATTATAAATTTTATACAGTGAGAAATGGAGAGATACTCATAGGTTTTGTGATCAGAACATTGCTCAAATTAATCCAGAAAATAAATTGTAAAGAAACTAGAGGTAGAACTATCCTTGAAGAAGTTAATGAGAACCTAAATTAGACTGGTGCCTATGAACACGGAAAGATGAGAAAGGAAGGAGAGATAGCTTGGAGAACTCAGGAGCAAACCTTAAGAAAGCCATAGAATATTCTCTGTATTTTCATAAAAACAAAGGACTTGATTCAGAAATGACTTAAGCTCAACATTAAACTGACCACTGGGATAATGAAACAAACTTTAGGGCTTGAATATTATTAAGATATAAATTCCAGATAAATTAGACAGTTACTGGCAGGAAGTTTCCATCTTAACCAAGAAAAAAATCAGGAAAACAAACTATTTCTATGACTTAAATCTAAGTCCTAAGGGAGACATTTATTTAATAAAGTAGTTAAGAGTGTTGACTGGGTAGCCAAACTTCCAGGGTTCAATCCCAGCCCCGCCACTTTCCAGCTATATAGCAAGTTACTTAACTACTGCCTGCCTCAGTTTTCTGTATTTGTAAGATACTTATGCCTACTGGTATCTAATTAATACCAGTACCTATTTCAAAAAGTTTTTTTTTTAAAGATTTTATTTATTTATTCATGAGAGACAGAGAGAGAGAGAAGCAGAGGCAGAGGGAGAAGCAGGCTCCCCACAGAGCAGGGAGCCCGATGTGGGACTCGATCCCAGGACCCTGGGATCATGACCTGAGCCGAAGGCAGATGCTTAACCGACTGAGCCACCCAGGCGTCCCATCAAAAAGTTTTTAAGATTAATGATTTTTAAGATTAATGATTTAATAATCCTTAAATACTTAGGATGGTGCCTGGTAAATAATTAGCCAGTGATAAATATTAGTTATCTTAATTTCTGAGCTATTCCTATTTGATCTAGGCTGAGATTTACGGGTTGCATATGGATCAATCCCAAATGCTATGGTACTTTCCCTATAACTTGCAATGGTTGACCTACACCCCATGATGTGCCACTATCTCAATAAGACTAATTAATTTTCCACTTCTCCCCATCTGCCACATATCAAAGATAAAAGACTTGACAATTTTATATACAATTTGAAATATTACTCTTCCTTTCATGCATCATGCTTATCCACATCATATAGTTGAAGGATTATAGGGACCCAGTACTATGGCTTCAGATGACTAATAATAAACTTATTAAAACAAATCCTTTATTTGGGTCCAAAAATCTCAAATGCTTTCAATGCTTCTATGATTTAAGAAGCGGCATTTTCAAATATGTATTACAGAAACAAAATGCATATTGGAAGTTCATTCCATATAGGAAATTAAAAGAAAATGAACCAACTTTGTGTTATCTTCTTGGATAATGACTTAATATAATACAAAGTGTTCTGCTGTTTATCATCACACAGTAGACTGATACTACATAACCACTGTATAAAAATATAAATATAAAATGTAGATAATAAGTCCATACATAGTGAAATATATTTTACTACTTATCACCACATAATTACTATATAAAATATAAAATGCATATTAACTCAAGTATTTTATATTATCATTCTAATACACAAACTTTTCATTGCTTGTTATAGGCCTTTTCAAGCCTTCAGTGATTAATTACTATTTAATGATGGACCAGCCATGTCAAACAATTCACTAGATTGAAACTCTTCCTTGGATTAATTCAACATCTGCTGAGTTTTTAACTACCCAGAATTATTAATTTAGTGTCATCATGGATATGCCAAATAAATCAATTCCTTCACCCACTATTGGACATAAGCTCAGTACATTAGAAATCCCTATTTCTTAATATCTGAAAAAAAAAAGAAAGAATGAGCTACAGATTTTAAAAATAGCATTCACAAGGCTTAAGAGTGAATTATTGCAAGCAACCACAACTCTAATTTCTAGCAACTACTTTATTCCATTAAACAGTCTCCTTTAAAGCAAAACACAGTTAAATGTATTTCAACTTGTACCACATTGATCAGGAAGTGACAATCATGAATGCCTAAAGAAATCCACTGGAAGTCAAGATGATCTTCCCAGAAAATATGCTTGCTATGTGCATAATTATTCTGAAAGTCAAACAAAAAGACCATTCATGACTATTTTATAAAACCGTATCTGTCCAGATAAAGCAAACTATGTTTTTATGTCAATCCATAATATTAAGAAATGTGATTAAAGGATCACATCTATTACCCTCTTATTCTTCTCCTTTATCAGCAAATAAAAAGAAAACATGAAAGAAGTGAATTGATCTCTAACCAAAGGAGAAGGGACAATACTCTATTTTTCTCTTATCAATAATGGCAAACATACTGCCAAGCTTTACAATTACCTGCAACTAAGGGACAGTAACAACTTCAAATTCCTCCTGACAGAGCCTCGCAGATGCAATTTTCTCATTACTTCTTGGAAACAGGGTGCATACATCAGGTTTGCAGTGTCTGTTCAATCCCTCTTGTTTGCCAATGAAGGGAGGAAGCAAAAAATAGTAAATGTCCTGGCTAAGAACTCAAGCTTACAGTTAGAAGGAATGCCCTTAAATTAAAATCCCAGCAGCCCACTTACTGAATAGGGAGCCATTTCTCTAAACCTCAGCTCCTTCATCTATAAAACAGATGCATGTAAAGGGGTTAGAATACACCCCGGGACAATGTAAGCCCTCAATAAATAGTAGACAATAAGATTATTATTGCAACTGATTTTCCCCCCAAATATAAAGAGAAGTACAGCCTTATTGGTTGCACAGGGTCAAGAGTGACATAATTCATTCAACAGCAAAGACATGAATGATGAGTATATTTGTATGCATGGATAAAGGCCTTGGATTAGTTGCTTTCAGTTAGTAGAGACTGCAGTAGAAAGGTAAGTGAGGCCAGGATTCAGTTTCTAGCAACAGAAAATAAGACCTAT
Organism: Mirounga leonina; assembly: GCF_011800145.1. Taxonomy (NCBI): domain Eukaryota; kingdom Metazoa; phylum Chordata; class Mammalia; order Carnivora; family Phocidae; genus Mirounga; species Mirounga leonina. The sequence goes on along the minus strand of NW_023270807.1, from coordinate 87,732,719 downwards.
TGTTATTGAGCAGCCAATAATGTTATTTTAATCAAGGAAGTAAATGATCAAAACAATTCTAGCCATGGATGTAGAGGATGACAGAAATGAAGAAAGGCTTGAAGCCTAGATAGAGCTCAGTTAGAAATCAATTGTAATGATTCAAGCTAGAGAAGCTTAGGACCTGAACTAAGGCAATGTGAAGAATTTAGTAAAATCTGAAAACCTTTATGCAACTCCAACACTCAAGTTGTTATTAGATTCTGGGTTCTTAGCCTTAAGCCTATGAGGAAGGTTGGTCTGTGTTATATAGAGAAAGGAAAGAATATTGTTCGTAGTGAAGTTTATTTTAGCTAGAATGATCCTAAAGAATTCCCCAATATTAACTAATTTTACAATTAATTTTAAAACCAGTACTCAATTGTTTTTTTCAATAATATGAATAAAGAGAGTAGGGTAATAAAATGGTGCCTTAGTTTTATATTCTGTAAAGTGACAATAATAGGACCTACTTTATCATGTTATTATAAGGATTAAATATATTAATATACATAGAATATCAATGCCTGACACACACTAAGTAGTTTTAGTCAGCAATAGTTATAGTGAGAGCATTGTTGTTTAGAATATTATGAACCAGATAAGCCTGTATCTAAAGAAGAAAAAGACCAGCAAGTTATCATGGATTTCATCCTAGCACTGCACTCAGATCTTTATTGTTTCTTATTTGATATATGTAATTCTTGGAAAGCTTTAAAAAACGTTATAACTGAGTGAAATTAATAGGCAAAAAAATGTTAAACATGAAAAATAATGGACACTGAGGAAGAAGATAGGAAAGCTAAAAAGCAGATGCCCTAAGAAAAGAAAGCTAATGCTATCAGGGCTAACTGTTTAATATATTAATTCATTTAATCCCCCAATTTTTTATTGTCAAATTTATCACAGAGGAGGTATTAAGCAGCAAATCAGGCACAGCAAAAAACTGAATTTGGGAGGTAAAAGACAAACTAGAGAAATTCTTCTAGAATCCAGACCACAAGGGTAAAGATAGATAGATAGATAGATAGATAGATAGATAGATAGATAGATAGATAGATAGAGATATCCAGAAGCAAAAAACCAATCAATATATAATAAGAATTCCAGAATGAGAGCAAGACAAGAATCAATATCCAAAGAAATAATAGGGAAAATGTTTCCTGATGTAACAAAGAAAGGGTTTAGTCTAAAAAATGAGAGTACACATTCTATTTTAGATGGATTAATGAAAACAGAGTCACCCCTGTATGAATCCAGAAATAACCAATATTTTTCAGGAGCTGAAGTTTTAGTAGTAAGTATGGTCCTAGGCTACTCACAAGTGAGCAAAAGACCACTGAACCAGTAATCACTTGTGCTACACTCTTGACACATTCAATCCATCTCAAGTTCTTCCTAGAATGAGTCAGAATAATAAAATATGCGAGTGTTTGTGTGTGTGCATGTGCACATCTTCTTTAAATTTTTTAAAGGAAAAAAACTACAGACCAATATCTTCATGAATGTAGTTGCAAATATTCATAACAGAATATTAGCAAATTGAATGCAGCATTATATAAAAAGGATAATTTGCGGGCGCCTGGGTGGCTCAGTTGGTTAAGCGACTGCCTTCAGCTCAGGTCATGATCCTGGAGTCCCTGGATCAAGTCCTGCATCGGGCTCCCTGCTCGGCAGGGAGTCTGCTTCTCCCTCTAACCCTCCCGACCCTCCCCCATCTCATGTGCTCTCTCTCTCAGTCTCCATCTCTCAAATAAATAAATAAATAAAATCTTTAAAAAAGAAAAATAAATAAAAATAAAAAGGATAAATTGCCATGACTAAAGAGTTTATCGCAGGATTTCAAGGTTGAATAACATTTAAAAAATCAATAAATATAATTCAACACATAAACAGAATAAAGAAGAAAAATCATATGATTGTCTCAATTGATACAAAGCCCAACACTCCTTCATGAAAAAACCTCTCGGCAAACTAGGGATAGAAAGAAACGTCTCCAACCTGATAAAGGGTGTTATTAAACTCCTATAGATAACATCACAATTAATATTGAAATATTAAATTCTCCCCCCACCAATAAATTTCATCAGAGATTTCTGATGAAAATAGACAAGTTAGTTCTGAGATTTAAACAGAAATGCTGAGGGCTTCAAGTAGTCTAAATTTTTTTAAAGAACTAATTCTAAGCACTTTCTGATTTCAAGAATTGCTATAAAGCTAAAGTGATCAAGACAGTGCAGTATTGGCTTAAGGACAGGCACATAGATTAGCAGAATGGAATATGGTCCATAAACAGACCAATACACATACTGATTTTTAACAAAAGTGACAAGGTAATTCAATAAAGAAAACACAGTCATTTCAACAAATGGTGCTAGGGCGCCTGGGTGGCTCAGTTGGTTAAGCGACTGCCTTCGGCTCAGGTCATGGTCCTGGAGTCCCGGGATCGAGTCCCACATCGGGCTCCCTGCTCAGCAGGGAGTCTGCTTCTCCCTCTGACCCCCCTCCCTCTCCTGCCTTCTGTCTCTCATTCTCTCTCTCTCAAATAAATAAATAAAATCTTAAAAAACAAAACAAAACAAATGGTGCTAGAACAACTGGATATTCATATGGGAAAAGAACAAATCCTCAACACATTTCACACCACAAATAATCTATTTGAAATGGATTACAGAACTGACTGCAAATACCAAAACTATAAAATTTATAGAAGAAAGTAAAGGAGAATAGTTTCACAATCTTTTCTTAGGCAAAAATTTACTAGACAAAACACAAAAAGGGAAAAAAATGACAAATTATATTTCTTCAACTATAAATAGTCTGCTTTTCCAAAAATACTGTTAAGAAAGCAAAAAGGCAAGCCACACACTGGGAGAAAATATTCACATTACATATGTCTGACAAAGAACTTGCATCCAAAATATGTAAAGAACTCTTATACTGAAAAGCCTTAATAGTAAGAGCACAAACCATCTAAACAGATACTTCACTAAAGAAGACTATGAACAGGGGAGGAGTTAAGATGGTGGAGTAGCAGGGGGACCCTGAGCTTGCCTCCTCCCTCCAACACAATTAGATCAACATCAAATCATTTTGAACAACTAGGAAATCAATCTGAGGATTAAGAAAACAATCTGCACAACTGGAGGGAGAGAACATAATAGCAGATGTGAGGTTCAGAGCTGTGAATTGGGGAAGAGTAAAGCCATGGTCCCATGAAGAGGGGTGGGGAACCATTTCCACAGAACGAAGTCAGGGAGCAAATGGGAAAGAGAGCAACACATAGTGTTCACACAACATGAGGGGATTCCCTGGGTTACACTGGGAAAGATAGCTCCCCTTCCTAGAGTATTTGGAAGAGGAATTTTGCCTCTCCAAGGACAAAGGCCAGCTGGGAGCTGCTGAGCAATCCTTCAACAGCAGGGACTGAGTCACACTGATAACCTGGTCACAGCTTTTTGCTGTGCATCACAATAGACTCCAACCACCATGCATGCACCATGCGACTGCTTTCCTGGGACAGAACGGCGCCAGGCCACAAGGCCCCCCCCTGTAGAGGAGAGAATTTAAGATTTGGAGTTTTGAATCCCAGCCACCAGCCAGAGATAAAACAGGAGAACTGTGGCTCCAGACATGCTGAGAGCTGGGTACAGACAGGTTAAGGGCTGGGATCTGATGAAAGCCTGGGACACAGGAGAAGACTTTGTTCACTTTCCTGTGAAGGCCTCCTGAACAGCAGTGGCTGTGAGTTTCCATCCCCAGGGAAGAGAGGGCAGGGTGATGCCATCTTCCACCACCCTCACCCCACCAGCATGTCAGACTTCAGAGAGAAACACAGTATCTCCAGTGGAGGCTGGAGTCAGTTACACCAAACCCTGTGCCCAGTAGGGGCATCTTTACAAGGACAGGTCTGACAGTGACCCAGTGCAGCAGGCCTCTCCCTCAGAAGACCAACGCATATACCAAGTCTACTGATTACAGAGTGCTCCAAAGCATCAGCTTCGATTCTGGTGGAAATAGGACCAGGCTTTCTTGTGTTGTCGTCTTCTTTTAATTCTTCTTTTGATTTTTTTTTCTTTGGTATCAGGCTTATAGAGTCTTTATTCATTTGTTGGTTTATTTGTTTCCTTGTCCCATTTTTTGGATCAGCTTTCTTTTTTTTTTTTCTTTTTTTCCTTCTTTCTTTTTTATTCTTTGGAATTAGGCTTACAGTTTTTTGTTTGTCTGTTTCTTTGCTTTTTTGTTCCTTCTTCTTTTCTCTTTCCTTATATCAGGGCTTTTTTGTTTGTTTGTTGTTTTCCTTCCAGACTTTTCTTAACAAACAAATCAAGGCACACCTAGTTAAAGGTCCACTGCAAGCAAGGAGGAACTCTATAGAGGGGAAAGAGCAGCCAAAACACAACAGCAGAGTAATACAATGGCACTAAATTCATATCTATAAGCAATTACTCTCTGAATGTAAATGGACTCAATGCTCCAATCAAAAGACACAGGGTATCAGAATAGACAAAAGAACAAGACCCATCAATATGCTATCTACAAGAGACTCACTTTAGACCCAAAGACACCTCCAGATTGAAAGTGAGGGGGTGAAGAACCATCAATCATGTTAAGGGGGACATCAAAAGAAAGCTGGAGTAGCCATAAGTATATCAGACAAATTAGATTTTAAACTAAAGACTGTAATAAGAGATGAAGAAGGGCATAATATCCTAATAAAGGGGACTATCCAACAAGAAGATCTAACAATTGTAAATATTTATGCCCCCAACTTTGGAGCAGCCAAATATATAAATCAATTAATAACAAAATTAAAGAAATTCATTGATAATAATACAATAATAGTAGGGGACTTTAACACCCCACTCACAGCAATGGACAGATAATTAAGGAGAAGATCAACAAGGAAACAATGGCTTTGAATGACACCCTGGACCAGATGGGCTTAATAGACATATTCAGAGCATTTCATCCTAAAGCAGCAGAATATACATTCTTTTCAAATGCACAAGGAATAGTCTCCAGAATAGATCATATACTGGGTCACAAATCAGGCCTCAACCAGTACAAAAAGATTGAGATCATACCATGCATATTTTCAGACCACAACACTATGAAACTTGAAGTGAACCACAAGAAAAAAATTGGAAAGACCACAAATACATGGAAGTTAAAGAACATCTTACTGAAGAATGAATGGGTTAACCAGGAAATTAAAGAAGAAATAAAAAAATACATGGAAGCAAATAAAAATGAAAACATGACAGCCCAAAACCTTTGGGATCCTAAGAGGGAAGTACATAGCAATATAGGCCTTCCTCAAGCAGCAGGAAAAGCCTCAAATACACAACCTAACCTTACACCTAAAGGAGTTGGAAAAAGAACAGCAAACAAAGCCTAAAACCAGCATAAGGGAAATAATTAAGATTAAAGCAGAAATAAATGATATAGGAATTTAAAAAAACAACAACCAGTAGAACAGATCAACAAAACTAGGATCTGATTCTCTGAAAGAATTAACAAAATTGATAAACCCCTAGCCAGTCTTATTAAACAGAAAAGAGAAAAGATCCAAATAAATAAAATCATGAGTGAAAGAGGAGAGGTCACAACCAACACCACAGAAATACAAACAATGAGCAATTATATGCCAACAAATTGGGCAGCCTGGAAGAAATGGATAAATTCCTAGAAACATATAAACTACCAAAACTGAAACAAGAAGAAATAGAAAATTTGAATTGACCATAACCTGCAAAGAAATTGAATCAGTAATCAAAAATCTCCCAACAAACAAGAGTCCAGGACCAAATGGCTTCCCAGGGGAATTCTACCAAACATTTAAAGAAGAATTAACACCTATTCTTGTGAAGCTGTTCCAAAAAGTAGAAATGGAAGGAAAACTTCCTAACTCTTTCTATGAGGCCAGGATTACCTTGATTCCAAAACCAGACAAAGACCCCACTAAAAGGAGAATTACAGACCAATATCCCTGATGAACATGGTTGCAAACTCAACAAGATAATATCTCAACAAGATAATAGCTAATCAAATCCAACAGTACATTAAAAGTATTATTCACCATGATCAAGTGGGATTTATTCCTATGCTGTAGGGGTGGTTCAATATCTGCAAATCAAGCAACGTGATATACCACATTAATAAAGAAAGGATAAGAACCATATGATCCTCTCAATAGATGCAGAAAAAGCATTTGACAAAATACAGCATCCTTTCTTGATAAAAATCCACAAGAAAGTAGGGATAGAAGGAACATACCTCAACATCATAAAGGCCATATATGAAAGATCCACAGCTAATAACATCTTCAATAGAGAAAAACTGAGAGCTTTTCCCCTTACGTAGGAACATGACAGGGATATCCACTCTCACTGCTGTTGTTCAACGTAGTACTGGAAGTCCTAGCCTCAGCAATTAGACAACAAAAAGAAATAAAAGGCATCCAAACTGGTAAGGAAGAAGTCAAACTTTCAGTCTTTGCAGATGATATTCTATGTAGAAAACCCAAAAGACCACCAAAAAATTGCTAGAACTGATACATGAATTCAGCAAAGTTGCAGGATATAAAATCAATGAACAGAAATCTGTTGCATTTCTATACACCAATAATGAAGCCGCAGAAAGAGAAAGCAAGGAGTCAATCCCATTTATTAACAAAAATCATAAGATACCTAGGAATAAACTTAACCAAAGAGGCAAAGATCTATACACTGAAAACTATAGAACACTTATGAAAGAAACTGAAGAAGACACAAAGAAGTGGAAAAATATTCCATGCTCTTGGATTAGAACAAATATTGTTAAAATATCCATACCACCCAAAGCAATCTCTACATTTAATGCAAACCCTATCAAAATAACACCAGCATTTTTCACAGAGCTAGAACAAACAATTCTAAAATTTGTATGGAACCAAAAAAGACCCCGAATAGCCAAAGTAATGTAAAAAAAAAAAAAAAAAAAGCAAAGCAGGAGGCATCACAATTTCACACTTCAAGCTGTATTACAAAGCTGTATTCATCAAGACAATATGGTACTGGCATAAAAACAGACACATAGATTAATGGAACAAAATAGAAAACCCAGAAGTGGACCCACAACTGTATGGCCAACTAATCTTCAACAAAGCAGGAAAGAATATCCAATAGAAAAAAGACGGTCTCTTCAACAAATGGTGTTGGGAAAACTAGACAACATGCAGAAGAACGAAACTGGACCACTTTCTTACACCATACACAGAAATTAATTCAAAATTGATGAAAGACCTAAATTTAAGACAGGAAACCATCAAACCAAACAGAGGAGAAAGCAGACAGCAACCTCTTTGATCTTGGCTGCAGCAACTTCTCACTAGCCACGTCTCTGGAGGCAAGAGAAACAAAAGCAAAATGAACTACTGGGACCTCATCAAGATAAAAATCTTCTGCACAACGAAGGAAATAATCAACAAAACTAAATGTCAACTGATGGAATGGGAGAAAATATTTGCAAATGACATATCAGACAAAGGGTTAGTATCCAAAATCTATAAAGAACTTATCAAACTCAACACCCAAAAAACAAATAATCCAGTTAAGAAATGGGCGGAAGACATGAATGAACATTTTTCCAAAGAAGACATCCAGATAACTAACAGATGCATGAAAAGATGGTCAACATAACTCGTCATCAGGAAAATACAAATCAAAAGTACAATGAGATACCATCCGACATCTGTCAGAATGGCTAAAATTAACAAGTCAGGAAATGACAAGTGTTGGTGAGGATGCAGAGAAAGGGGAACCCTCTTACACTGTTGGGGGGAATGCAAACTGGTGCAACCACTCTGGAAAACAGTATGGAGTTCCTCAAAAAGTTAAAAATAGAACTACTCTACCACCCAGCAATTGCACTACTATGTATTTATTGAAAGGATACAAAAATGCTGATTTGAAGGGGCACATGCACCCCAATGTTTATAGCAGCACTATCAACAATAGCCAAACTATGGAAAGAGCCTAAATGTCCATCAACTGATGAACGGATAAAGAAGATGTCGTATATATACAATGGAATATTACTCAGCAATCAAAAAGAATGAAATCTTGCCATTTGCAACAATGTGGATAGAGCTAGAATGTATTGTGCTAAGTGAAATAAGTCAGTCAGAGAAAGACAAATATCATATGATTTCACTCAAAATATGTGGAATTTAAGAAACAAAACAGACGAACATAGGGAAAGGGAAGGAAAAATAAAATAAAAACAGAGAGAGAGGTAAACCATAAGAGACTCTTAAATATAGAGAACAAACTGAAGGTTTCTGGAGGGGAAGTGGGTGGGGGATGGGCTAAATGGGTGATTGGCACTAAGGAGGGCACTTACTGGGATGAGCACTGGGTGTTACATGTAAGTGATGAATCACTAAATTCGAGTCCTAAAACTGACACTACACTGTATGTTAACTAACTTGAATTTAAATCTTTTAAAAAAGAAGATATATGACTAGCCAAAAAAGCAAATGAAATATGTTCAACATCATTAGTCATTAGGGAAATGTAAATTAAAATTACAATGATATGTCACTACATGTATGCAATGGAATGACTAAAATTAAAAAAGACAGACAATATCAAGTGTTGATGAGGCTGTAGAACAACTGGAACTCTCATATATTTTGGTTGAGAGAGCAAATGGTGCTATCACTTTGGTTATCAATTTGGCAGTTTCTTGGAGTAATCTCAGAAATTCATAAACAATCTATGGAGTCCCTTTCCCAAATTTCCCCCCCATGCTATCCCCCATGTCCACCCCCAAACCCCGCCCCACTTTCTGGTTCCCTAAAGCTCTCCTCTCCACTCCTCCAACTAAAAATCTGGCATCTGTTTACCTCTCTGCCACTCACTCCCTGTGACTGCATTCACACCTGGAACAAGTGGGAAGTGAATAGAAAGAGAAAAAATAGCAGTAAGAGTTTGTCCTACTTTCTTGGGACCATACATCCTCCAATCAAAGAAAAAAGTTCCCTTCCCTCAGGGTTTGAAACATCTGTGAATCTTCACTCCCACCCTTAGCACTTGCAGAAGACCACTTTCTTTTACCTGGAGTCTAAACTAGGAAAATTTTGGAGTTCTAGCTGCCACTCCTTACAGATTTCAGCTGCCTTGAATCTAAGCCAGAGCATTCAAAGAAAAAAATGGTGAACTTACCACCAATTTAGTGGTACTTCAGATTCTCATCTTCTTCTACATCTGCTACTATTTATTTTTTAGAGTCCTCAAATATCTGCTCTATGCCTTCTGTCTAGGACTTATATGCACATTCAGTGGGAGATACAGAGTAGAATGTACTCTAAATAACTCTTTCCATATTTACCCTCATCTCTGCACTTATAAAATATGGCAACAAAGAGCTGTGCTTTTACTAAGTATTTTAGTGCTGCTAAATGATGCTAAATTTTCATCTTAGAGAATAGAAACAATCTGAATATTTACCAAGTACAACCATGTACAACAGCAATTAAACTGTTCCCAAACAAAATTCTCTAGCCAATAAATATTTAATAAAAATTACAAGTAGACTATTGTGGGGGGGAGTTCATTAGGAGTTCACATAATTTTTTTAATTATCAAAATTTGGTTTAATGGTTAAAATATAGTAAGTCACTTTGTTATATAATCAGTAACAATTATTTTCACAGTGAGATTTGTTCATGCAGTAAACTCAAACTGGCAGCACTGGTATATAAAATATGTAGTGTTTATTGTCACTAATGTCACTACTTCATCAATAAATGCCACAAGTAAATGTTATTTTGAATTCTAGAGCAAGATTCTGAGAAAGAGGTGGAAGAAATTTGAGAAAGAACCTTCTCAAATACATCTTCCAAATCAGGTGCCAGGGAAGGCTAACATTTTCCTAATGGAGAATCATTTCTTTTTGACTTACATCTCACTTCTTGGTTTATAACCCAAAATCCATGGAGCCGAGGTACTGAACACCCAGTACTTCACTGGGCTTTCAATTCTGTCCAATTGGTCTGTGTGCCTATTCTTATGCTGATACCATATGATTTTGATTACTATAGCTTTGGAATAGAGTTTGAAATCAAGAAGTGTGATGCCTCCAGGTTTTGTATTTTTTTGTCTTTCCTCTAGTCCTTCTTTGTCTATTTTGGGTCTTTCGTGGTTCTCCATTTTTTTTTCATTGATGTCTTACAATTGTCAAAGAATGGTTTTTAAAATTATTTCACTCTATCATTATCAGCAAGGTGACTGGAAGTGGATTTCTACTTACAATAAACATATTCAATCTTTGCTTAATTATTCATCATAGATGTCCTTTTAACATTTCCTTTAATAATTAATGCTTTTAAGAAAGCAACTCTAAATTCCTTATAATGCAAGAGACCTTTAAATGTCATGGTAGTTAGATCCCTGCCACTTCTATCTATAGAACATAAGTACTAAGACAGCACATAAACTTCTTGCAATTCAGGGTCACCACTTGCTTCTCTAGTAGAAGAATTATTCTGGACAATGCCTAAGCCCCACTGCCTGTCCTCCAGGGTAAAAAAATTTCTGAAACTTTGCTACCTAGTGGTGTATTAAAATGAATACATGAAACACATTGCAATTGTATATAGTTGTTTATTTAAGTATTGTATAATACTATATAACTATTATATAAAAGATTAAGTCAAGTGTTCCAATATATCTCATCTTTATGTTAAGGCAAAATATGAGCAATCATTTAGTTCATTAATGTTAATTAATAATTAATAGCATATTAAAATAATGTTATGCTGTAGACTACCTAGATTTTTTACTATTCCATGAACATAATTTTTGTTTTTCCAAGGTTCTGTTTTTGTTCTTGTCATTCCAGTGTTTTGATGTCACAGAGATTTTCACAAAAGGCAAATGAAATTATAATTATACCAACCCTCATCCCCATTTAACTATGTGGTAATTGTGTTCTTCTGCAGGAAACTGAAATTTAGTAAACATATATAATAAGGATCTGATTATGGTAATAATCATTATTTTTTAAAGAATTTATTAAGTGCCAGCATTTCTAGGTCCTTTCTGTACAGTTTCTCATGTCATCTTTATAATACCCTTAAAATGTAGGTTCTGTTTATATCCCATTTCACAGGTGAGGAAACTGAAGCACACAAATAACTTTATCTTGCTCAAGGTCATATAAGAAGTAAGTGTAACATTTGAAGTAATATTCAAGTAATTTGGTTCTGGGGCCTGTGTACTTAACTACTTCATTATATTGCCTCTTCAATATGTTAGGCTATCTGGCATCTCACAAATGCTGGAGGTATCTTCAAGATATCAGTTTTGCTATATCCTCAGTGAATATTTCTCATAGTCCTACCCCATTCACACTGCTAGAGAGATGAAAAACAGCTCCTTTGAGGCAAACAGGCACTGTTTCTATGGACTGAAATCCTTCGTATGTTGAATAAGTCTTGTAAAAACACTGAATAAAATTTCATACATGTTAGATAATACATATGTATTTTGTTTTATTTTATGTATCTTGCCTGCAGGGAACGAGACATTACTCTTTTTGTTTTGCTTTCTTTATATATAAAATATTATGTGGTCATAAACTTACAAAAAGTTTAAGGAAAACAAATATCACCATCCTTCAACCCAGAGATCACAGATTCTCTGATTCCATATATTGTTTTACATAAATCAGAGATGTAGAAAGATACATGTCACTTACAGATGACAAAAACATGCTGGTAAATATATTTTTAAAAGTTCACTCTGATATAAAATGAGAAATACGCTAATATACTGAGAAAACATTTTCCATCAGTAATGTTAGTAAAATGAGGTATGTTTCAAGATTAGTGAAATTTTGCAGTAGAAGGATTATTTTAAATTGGTGAAAGTGTAAATTAGTACAATAAATGTTATTTATAGGAGTTCCTCCTATAAAAATTACTAGAAGGGCACCTGGGTGGCACAGTCAGTTAAGCATCGAACTCTTGATTTCAGCTTAGGTGGAAACCCACATCAGGCGCCACACTGAGTGCAGAATCTACTTGAGATTCTCTCTCTCTCTCTGCCCCTCCCGCTCCTACTCTCTCTCTGAAATAAATAAATAATTCTTTAAAAATAAATAAATAGGGCGCCTGGGTAGCTCAGTTGGTTAAGCGACTGCCTTCGGCTCAGGTCATGATCCTGGAGTCCCGGGATCGAGTCCCGCATTGGGCTCCCTGCTCGGCGGGGAGTCTGCTTCGTCCTCTGACCCTATCCCCTCTCATGTGTTCTCTCTCTCTCATTCTCTCTCTCTCAAGTAAATAAATAAAAAAATCTTAAAAAAAATAAAAAATAAATAAAATAAAATAAAAATAAATAAATAAAAATTACTAGAGAGGTATGCAACGATACATGCACTAAGATGCTTATTTCAGTATTATTTTAAACAATTAGCAAACATTCAGAAACATCTTAAGTATCTTAAATGTCTAACAAGAGGAATGGTTAAATAAAATCTAGCAGATGTATACAGTGAAATATAATGTAGCCATTATCATTTATTTTATTTTTTATGTCTGAGGACATGATAAGATCTTCTCAAAACAAATTCTGAACCGGGATTCTTAAAATGTGTGCTTTTCCATAGACTCCCTGCTCCCTCGGCAAATAGATACTTGAGGGTTCAATGCAGGTTTTTAGGTATGTCTCAACTTACAGGTAGGACATACACCATAGGTAAGCCTCAGATACACATTTCCCTGCCCACCATTCCCACTCCTAACAGTTGTAATTGAATTAAGCAAATGTTTTTAATGAACATACGGAACCTACAGAAATTTAGTTCACTTGAAAGGAATACAATACACTACATAAAAACCAATTCAAAATCAATTATATCACTAAGATTTGTTGTGAAAATAGAGAACTTTCATGCCTACAGTATTACAGTGTTCAAATTATAGGGTTTTTTTAATTTTAATAATCTAAGGTTTTTAAAAATTTTTATTGTTATGTTAATCACCATACATTACATCATTAGTTTTAGATGTAGTGCTCCATGATTCATTGTTTGTGCATAACACCCAGTGCTCCATGCAGAATGTGCCCTCTTTAATACCCATTACCAGGCTAACCCATCCTCCCATCCCCCTCCCATCTAGAACCCTCAGTTTGTTTTTCAGAGTCCATCGTCTCTCATGGTTCATCTCCCCCTCTGATGTCCCCCCCTTCATTCTTCCCCTCCTGCTATCTTCTTCTTTTTTTTTCTTAACATATATTGCATTATTTGTTTCAGAGGTACAGATCTGAGATCCAACAGTCTTGCAAAATTCACAGCGCTTACCAGAGCACATACCCTTCAAAGTGTGTATCACCCAGTCACCCCATTCCTCCCACCCCACCCCCCACTCCAGCAACCCTCAATCAAATTATAGGTTTTTAATATAACTTTTAAAGTTACAAATACACTATTTATTAAAATCTGCTATAGAAGAAAAAAACATAAAACTTTGCGCGCGCACACACACACACACACACACACACACACACCCCAAGCCAGTCTTGTAAAATTACTAAGTAAAACTTTCATACTGTTCTGAGTACTTACTGGTTAGTGTGTCATTATTGGACATATTTATATACAGGACTGTTGTATTGACATCAATCCTTTTTAATGATAGCAGTTTCAATGGAAGTCTTTTTAAATACTATGAATTAAATGCTACAACTTCCCTGGTTTTGAGCATGTACCATAGAGAACCATGATGGAGAGGAGGCAGCCTGATCAGGTAGAAAGTGCTTTGGAGAAGGAATGAAGGAGGAGAAGCTGGACTAGGAGTGTCCTCTCTTGAGTAGGTTGTTGAAACCCTTTGAGTGTCCATTCCCTCATCAGGCAAATGGTGGTTACTGATATCTATTCAGTCTAGGTGACATGATGGCAGTGATGACCAAATGTGACAATGATGTGAAAACATTTTGTTCAACTACACTTATCAGGTGTTATTAATCACTGAGCTAGAGCAGAAGCCTACTCTGAATCTGTTTCTTTGTTTATACACTATGGAGATGGAACAAATTAAAGGTTTTTCAAAAATTATTTTTGCAGTAGAACTCATTTTTTAAGTCACATCTCATACAACACTTTGAAATATTGAACCTATGGAACAATCGTCTCAAATCTGCCAAATCTGTCATTTAAATTTGGATTTTTCAATAAAAATTAAAGAATTCTTCATTACCTGTGTACCTGTCCCCCCGCCCCCGCCATAGTCTCTCATTGCTTCAAATAAGAAAATAAAATTACCTGCTGCTATTTTTCTTTTAAAAATATATTATGGCTAGTTAAGCTTTAAATTAATTTTCTTACTTTGTACTCAAAAGCAGAAATATTTAGTGGATCCTCAATGTGTATAATAAATAAAATTATTCTTAGAGGGTTTTATTTCTAACTATTATTCATAAGTTTATTAAATGTCTGCATTAAAATAGTAAATATTCTACATACCTTTGGTTGATTAATGACTCTCATGCTAAGAGGAGGGTCCTTTATCAAAGTCATGTGACAAACGAAAAGTATAATGAGAAACAAATGTTTTCTGACTTCCAACAATGTTCCATTCATCAAATCAGACTCACTTTTTTTATTAAGTATGAAAAAAGTATGACAAATATGGAATCCTTTCCAAACCAGCCTTCTCTACCTCCAAAATGACTTTACCATAAACCCTGAAATATTTCCTCCTTTTACAAAACCAAGCAAGCACAATTTTTATAGAAGCCAGGCCTGGGTATATGTGTGTATAAAACAGTGTAAAAGTATCCATACCTTCCTTACTAATACTCTACTTTCTATACATTTGAATTTCTCTTACTAAGTTTATTAAGAGTCATGTCACTTTGCTCAAAAGGGAAAATACTATCATTTGTGATGTGACTGGACAAATCCTTCCTTTAAGACTGTAGCAATTTGGAAAAAAAACAAAAACAAACAAACAAAAAAAACCTGTAGCAATTTGCCATGGAATGTTTAGACTTCACAACATACATTATCATTACCCATATATTTTCCCCAAGCTAATTACAATGAAATCTTCAATAAAACTTTTGAAAAATAGAAATAGATTGTCAGTCTTTTTATGTTTATAAATAATGTCTGTTAAATGCGTAAAACTACAAATAAAATACATTTTAAAACAGTAAGAAAATAAAATCACCTATAGTCCTTTACTTAGAAGTACCTTGATAAATATCTTTTCATATATTTAATGCCCATATAACCAAATGTAAAATTAAAACAGGCCCTTACTTCTCATTTAATCAATATAGCATCGATTTCTTTCATGACTTCATGATTTCAATACATGATTTCATTATGGATTTCAATAAATTTCATTATCTCAATGGTTCTCTAATTGTGTGGACATATCAACATATATTTTTTACCAATTTTATATTTATGAAACATAGAACATTTCCAAGTATTTACTGTTATAAACAATTTAGTGATTAATATCCTTGTACTCAGAGATGATATTCAAAATATATAATGGGTCCAAGCTTCAATCAATCAAAAATGATGTCAACTACAAAATACACACACACACACACACACAGATAAGATAGCCTTACATGTGCAACTGGGTCTACATTAGCCTGGATTAAACTTATACGATTTTCCATGTTTCACTTATTATTTTCTTGCAATAAATTCTTAAAAATGGAACTGTTGGGTCAAAAATACATACCATTTTTTTAAAAGATTTTATTTATTTATTTGAGAGAGAGAATGAGAGAGAGAGAGAGAGAGAGAGAGAGAGAGAGCACATGAGAGGGGGGAGGGTCAGAGGGAGAAGCAGACTCCCTGTTGAGCAGGGAGCCCGATGTGGGACTCGATCCCGGGACTCCAGGATCATGACCTGAGCCGAAGGTAGTCGCTCAACCAACTGAGCCACCCAGGCGCCCAATACAAACCATTTTAAAAAGGATTTTGAAGCATACTCCTAAAATGTCTTTCCAAGTAGCTTATTATTCATTTACACTCCCACCAGCAATAGGAAATAGGAGTACCAATTTTCTAACAGTCTTGACAACACTGAATATTTATTATAAGTTCTGTAAAGAATCTCTACTAACTAATGTTAAAAGATGATATCTAATAGATTATATCAATGACCTCAAATCTTTGCTGCTCCCTAGTTACCCATGTCCTCTACCATGTGACTTTGCAATCCCTTCTATTAAAAGATAAATATATTTCTTGCCCTTTGATTCTGAGTTTGGTCATGTCTTTTGCTTTGCTCAATGATATGTTGGCAGATACGACACAAACAGAGGCTTGGTACACAAACACTTGCCCAACTGGGCTTGCACTATTAATACTTCTTCCATTGCCGCAAGAAAGGCATGTTGAGCTAGCCCACTGATCCCAAAAAAGAGGATGAGAAATACATGGAACTCTAGTGGAGTATGAAAGACACATGGAGCAGAACTGCAGCTAAACAATCCCAGGCAAGCCTCAGCTAGATACAGGCACCAGCTACAGAGAGAAACAAAAAAGCCTAGCAAAGATCATCCCAAAGCAGGCAACCCCCAGTCAACCAAAAGATGTGCAAGTTTTGATAACAACCATTGGTTTTTTTTAGCCATTGGGTTTGGGAATTTTGTTACACAAAAATGGGCTAAATGACACAACAGCTCCTTTAATTTCAATTTATTTGGTTAATTTCTGTGTTTGTTGTTCCTTTACATTTCTTCCTTTATGGTTTCTCTGCTCATGTCACCTATCTTTTTGGTTTAGGGTAGTTACCTTTTTATTATTGATTTGTAAAGCTCTATTAATGGTATAGCTCATCTATTATATATGCTGTAACATTTTCTTAGCTTATTATTTATGTGCTGATTGTAGCATACAAAGATTTAAAATGCATGTACTTAAATCTATCTATATTTTCCTTTATTAATTTACCTTTGGTGACCTACTTGGAGAGATCTTCCTCCTACATCAAGATTTAAAAAATATTTACCTACATTCTCTTTTAATACTTATATTGCTTCTGTTTTTACAGTTAAATATTTATTATAGCTGGAATATATTGTGGTAAAAAGTTATGAGATAGGGAATCTAACAATTTTTTTAACAGACAGTTGTTCTAATATCCTTTGTTGAATAATTTATCTCTATTCCATCAATTTGAGATAACATATGAATCATGTACAAAATTTTTCCAGAATGCTTGGGTTTGTTCCTAGTTGTTCTATTTCATTGATTTATTAATACATTTCTATTCAAGTACCCCAGTGATTTATTTTTTATCAGCTTTATACAATTGTAAATCTTGGTGAGGAAGTGCACATCTATTACTCCTTTTACCACACACAAAAATAATTGTGTAGACCATTTTAGAAGTGTATTCTTCCCAGTTAATTTTAGAAGAATTTGTTGGGAGTTTTCAAAAAAGCTTCATTTAGATCTAATTAATTAATCTAATTAATGTATCTAATTAATTTAGAGAAAAATGGCTATTTTAGTCTTCTCATTTAGAAATACGACATGTATTTTAAATTACTTAAGTATTATTAAATATGTATCAACATTTTGGAGTTTTTCATCATATGGGTTCTTTTTATCTATACTCAAATTTTTTCTTAGGTGTTTTATCATTTTTGTTGCTACTATAGGATTCTTTTTCATTAGACTATGAATGGCCATTCCTTGTATAAAAAAGATACTGATCCGTAGTCAGCCATTTTATTAAACTGTTTCATTCAGTAAATTTTCAATTGATTCTCTTGAGAACTCTATAATCTTGAGGTACTCCTCTAAAATAAATAACATTATAAATATAAAGAATGCATTTTTGTTTTAAAACATGAAATGCTTTATTTTACACTGTATATAGTTCACAAAACTTTTTATGGAAATCAAAAGCCGAGATTAAATCCAGGATTTTCAGCATCTTCTTATAAATTTTCAAGATAGTCTTCATGATTTTTTATTCAGATTGACAGGATTTTCCACTTACAAAATAGTTGAAGCTTCTGGTGAAAAATTTTGCAAATCATTTTAATTCTATTTTAGATAATAAAACTTGATGGTGAATACTGAAAAGCTCTTGATCTTGAAGCCTTACTAATTTTGCCCTCTCAGTCAAGAGCTTCTCATCTATATTCCAGTTAGAACCTCCCTCTAGCTGCCAGTGGACAACTTTAAAAATTCAGATCCTCTCAACTGTCATCCCTAATATTAAAAAGAGGCCAGGGTCCAGATTGCAGGAAGAATGTAAGTAAATGCGTAAAATATCTTCTAAATAGTGTTTTTTATTTTGTTCTAATTGTTACTATAGTTTTTAAATTAAGAAATACAATAGTGTGTGTGTATATATATACTTACATATATATACAAAATATATACAAAAATTCCAAATATTATTTAATAAGATGCTAAGAATTTGTAAAAATTAAACTTTAAACTTCTACTAACTAAATTTAAATTATGAAATAGAAGAGAATGGAGAAGGCTGATTTCTACCATTTTTTGTAATGTACAGAATTAAAACTGTGTTTTCACCTTAACTATACATTGTCCATAGTAGTAACATTACAGTGAAAAATAAGTGAGTGAGATATATAAAAATCTGATCTCCCTTTAGATAATCTGTGTGTTCCTGAAAAGTTCTATGGATAAAGAATTTCTAAAATTAAACAGTATATTTCATTGATTCTAGAGCATACTTTAAAACTTTTTTAAAGTATTTGAAATTAGAATGCATCTTAAAATAAATGTTATATCATTGTTTAATTGGGAGTATCCTTATTTCTTAGTGATACATTAAATAATGGTATATCTTACAATCAATGGTATTTAAGACTAGATGTACTATCACATTTAAACATAATAGAGGAGCTCAGGAATTTATGTTATTACGTGACATTTTATAAAGGATCCTTTTTCATAAAAAATAATCTATCTCTAATTTAGACTTTTTTAAGTCAGTGGATTTTAATGTTTTCAGGGTTATCAGCTCTTTAAAAAATTGATAATTATGAACTATTTCCCCTAAGATTGTGCACACACCCAAAATCTCACAAAATTTCATTAATTTAATACAATGAGAGAGCTCCTTTCTGAACCCCTAGAGTAGTGGTTCTTTACATCACCATTGGCTATAAGCATTTTAAGACTACTGGGATGCAGAAATTGCATCATTAATGATTTGCAGGGGATTCTAATACGCAATCAGAAGTGACATTGCCTTCTAGCTAGACCAAACTCTAGTCTGTAGAATATCTGCATTAAAATCACATTGTTTCTGTAACATGCATATTCCTGCATCCCACATTATATACAATGAATCTGAATCTGTTCTGGGCATGGCCTGTGTATTAGTAATTTTTAAAAGCTCTCTCTCCTTGCTATTTAAATTGTCCTCCACAGACTAGTAGCATCAACATCACCTGGGAGCTTGTTATCAATGCAGAATCTCAGGCTTTGATTCAGAACTTCTGAATCAAAATCTGTGTTTTAATAAGATCGCCAAATGCTTCACATGCACATAAGTTTGGAGAAGCAGGGGTCTATGAGATTCCAGTGTGTAGCCAGGGTTAAGGATGACTTAACACATGACACAATGACACATCTTCCCATTCTGCAATTTAATAACAGAAATTATTGTTTCCTAATAAAGATTCACTTTGCACCCTAAGAGAGAATTTACCATAAAGAGACAAAAGGAGGAAGAGGAAGACCCAAAAAGGAGAACATCTCTCACTAAAATTTTAAATAAATATTAAAATATTAAAAGGAGATTTTGAGGTTGGAAACAACTTACTACATCCACTAAGATACTCCCTTAATTAGCTTTAATCATTAGAAATTTCTAAATATCCATGAATTACCAATATATTTACAACCGGGATCACTTATCTGTGCTTAGTTATGACTCAATTATCTTCCCCCTTTTCCACCAGTTTCTATGAATTAAAGACCTATAATGTATTGTATTATCCTTTCTCCCAACAAAAATACCACAAAATGTTCTCAGGCTTTAGGGAAAAAGCACAGAAGACATACTATACAAAGAGAGAGGTAAGAGCAGCGGTCATAATTGAGAGATTGTGTGTGTGTGTTGTTTGTTTTCTCTGTAGGCTCAAGAGTATTATTCTGTGCTAAGGATATCTAATTTTATTTTTTAAGTTTTTTTGTTTGTTTGTTCTTTGTTTTTAATCATGGAAAGCCAAACTAAACTTACAAGATTACTTTGCTAAGCACCAGCATTTTAGAGGAGTTTTGTTTTGTTTTGTTTTATATCTGGAAAGATAAACTGACCTACAACCTTTTGCACAATCTGTAACTCCCCGGAACCTGTAAGAGAACCGCAGATAAACAACCACATTTACGCACATTAACACCATAGTAAAACCATGTTAGCTACAAGGTGGAAATAACAGGCTTGGGCGAGTGCTGCTGCAATGCATTGTGATAAAAAAAAAAAAAATCCAGAAGTGTGGTACTCCAAATAAAGCCCCATGAACAGCAAACATTTAACTTGTGAGTTAGGTAGCATGTTTTCTCAGTAACGTGCTCTAGTAAGAAGCCGGACTCTGTGTCATCTTTATTGTATTCTTCCTCCTTCAGAATTTTAACAGAAGATTAACTCTCAACTGTTAACTGATACTTAATAGAATTAACCTATTAACTATGAAACTGGCCACAGCTGTATTACTCAACTTCTCCAGGTCATCCACAGATTAGTCTTTTGTTCACTATGCAAGAATGCCAATTCTGTTGTTTCTGCCATCTTTGTGAATAGTTAATAAAAACCAATGTTACCAGACTGTGTGCAGTTGACCCACTTGTAAGGATGGGATTGGGGCCTAACCAACAGAAGAGGGGATGCTAGGTAATCCCCTGGTTATTTTGTCTAGATAAAGCGGTCTGTAATTTGTACAATCTCTTGAACAGCCTGCTTCTTGGTTCTTGGCTGGAAGCTCTATCCGTTCCCCTGCCTGGGATGATCTTTCATTGATTTCACACCAGTGCTTCCTGCTGGCCAGTTGGGTCTTCCCTGATTGCTTACTCCAAAGGAGCTCCAGGTCCCTCCTTATCAGAGAACTTTGCTTTCTTTCCTTCAGAACATTCATCATCATCTGATAAATATAGTTTTAAATTTTAAATACCGTCTAGCTTTCCCCATGAGAGTGTTTGCTCCAAAAGGGCAGGGACCTTGTCCATCTTGTGACCAAGCATATGGTTCCCAGAACCAGAAGAGAGCTTGGCCCATTGAAGGCTTTCAATGATTAGTCACTGAATAAAAGAATGAGCCATGATAGCCACAGGAATCAACTATTAGGAGTATCTTATAATCTGAGATGCCAAATATTAATCTATGATGAGAAAGCTGTGGTCAGGTAGAATAACTTATTTCAAATGAAAACCTGTGCATTTATAAAATCTACTGTGTTAGATCTACTTAGATTGGAACAAGTTTATTCATCTTGTATTACTCTTTTTCATCTATTCCTTACAGAAAGAAATGCCTCAACCTCAGTTATTAAAACTTAACTCTGTGGTTCTTGGGGGACCTGGATGGCTCAGTCATTGAGCGTCTGCCTTCAGCTCGGGTCATGATCTCAGGGTCCTGGGATCGAGCCTCTCATCAGGCTCCCTGCTCCTCAGGAAGCCTGCTTCTCCTTCTCCCACTCCCCCTGCTTGTGTTCCCCTCTTGCTGTGTCTCTCTCTGTCAAATAAATAAATAAAATCTTTAAAAAAAAACTTGACTCTGTGTTTCTTATGCCTCAGGTCAACCCAGGGAAGAATATATCAATTAAAAATGCAGAAGATGTTTTGTTAATGGTTTCCTTTGTTGTGAAAAGCTTTTTATTTTGACACAGTCCCGATAGTTTATTTTTGCTTTTGTTTCCCTTGCTTGAGACTATCTAGAAAAAAGTTGCTACAGTCAATGTCAAAGAAGTTACTACCTATGTTCTCTTCTGGGAGTTTTATAGTTTCAGGCCTCACATTTAAGTCTTTAATCCCTTTTGAGTTTATTTTTGTGTATGGTTTAAGAAAGTGGCCCAGTTTCATTCTTTTGCATGTAGCTGTCCAGTTTTGCCAGCACTATTCATTTAAAAGATTGTTTTTCCCCATTTTATATTCTCATCAACTTTGTCTCAGAATAATTGATCATATAAATGTGGGTTTATTCCTGGATTTCATTCTGCTCCATTGATCTAAATGTCTATACTGTTTTGATTACTATAGCTTTATAGTATATCTTGAAATCTGGAATTGAGATACCTCTAGTTTTGTTCTTTCTCAAGATCACATTAGCTACTCAGGGTCTTTTGTGGTTCTATACAAATTTCAGTATTGTTTGTTCTGGTTCTTGAAAAATGCTGTTGATGTTTTGATAAGGATTGCTTTGTATCTGTAGATCACTTTGAGTGGTATGGATATTTTAACAATACCATTTCTTAAAATCTATGAGTATGGAATGTCCATTTCTTTGTGTCATCTTCAGTTTCTTTCATCAATGTTTCATAGTTTCAGTCTTTCACCTCTTTGGTTAAATTTATTCCTAGATATTTTATTCTTTTTGGTGCAATTGTAAATGGAACTATTTTCTTAATTTGTCTTTCTGCTACTTCATTAGTGTATAGTAATGCTACTGATTTTCTAGATATTAATTTTGTATGCTGCAACTTGACTGAATTCATTTATTCTAACAGTTTTTTGGTGGGATCTTATAGGATTTTTTTTTTTTAGTATGGTATCATGTCATCTGCCAATAGTGACAGCTTAACTTCTTTTTTACCAATATGGATGCCTCTTATTTCTTTTTCTTGTCTAATTGCTGTGGCTAGATTTCTAGTACTGCACTGAATAAAAGCAGTGAAAGTAGACAACTTTGTGTTTTCCTGACCTTAGAGGAAAAGCTCTATTTTTCACCATTGCATATGATGTTAGCTATAAATAGACATTTTTCCAAAGAAGACACACAGTCAACAGGTACATGAAAAGGTGCTTAACATCACTAATAATCAGGGTAATGCAAATCAAAATCACAATGAGATATCATCTCACACCTGTAGGGATGGTTATTATCAAATAGGCAAGAGATAAGTGTTGGCAAGAATGTGAAGGAAAGGGAATCCTTTGCACTGTTGGTGGGAATGTAAATTGGCATAGCCACTATGGAAAAACAGCCTCACGGCTCCTCAAAAAATTAAAAATAGAACTACCATATTACCCAGCAATCCCACTTGTCTGTACATAACCAAAGTAAATGTCACTATCTCAAAGAGATATTTGTACCTGCATGTTTACTGATGCCTTAATCACAATAGTCAAGACACAAAAAAACTTGAGTCTGTCAATGGATGAAAGAATAAAGAAAATGCTGGGACCCCTAGGTGGCTCAGTCGTTAAGCATCTGCCTTCGGCTCAGGTCATGATCCCAGGGTCCTGGGATCGAGTACCACATCAGGCTCCTTGCTCAGTGAAGAGCCTGCTTCTCCCTCTCCCTCTGCTGCTCCCCCTGCTTGTGCTCTCTCTCTCTCTCTGACAAATAAATAAATAAATAATCTTTAAAAAAAAAGAATAAAGAAAATGCCATATAATATATATATGCACATATATATATTATATGCCAAATATACATATATACTTATATGAAATTCAGCTGTATATTAAAAAAGAGGAAACTTGCCATTTGCAACAACATGGATGAATCTTGAGGTCATTGTGCTAAGTGAAATAAATCACAGAGAAAGACAAATACTGTATGGTATCATTTATATGTGGATCTAAAACACTGAACTCAGAGAAACAAAAAAATGCAAGAGATGTTCCTATTTTTGCAAAATATTCACTGATTTCCAAACAAATTTTCAAATGAAATTTTAAAAAGCATTCTCGTATTTTGGGTGCTTACTTCATTGCCTTATAACCCTCTATAAATGTATCTATTTCCAAATTTAAGTGATATTTATTTGATTCCAAATCAAATGTATTCACTGCACAACCTTGCAATCTAGATCTATACTTGTCAATTGTTAAGAACTTCTATGGGAGCATTTCATGCTACAGAAGTGTGAAAAGTAGCTTCCCCAGAGAGAAATGAACCTTTTTAAGACAATTTAATTACCTTCCCTGCTCAGTCTAGGCACCAGAACCTGCATGTAATATTTGGTGCAGTCCATATGACCCAGTTATCCACAAATATCAGTACCTGAAAATGTTCCATACCTTGCTAATTTGCAAATAAAAACAACAAAATCTGTTGCAAGATGCTGAATCTGCACTCTAAAATTTTCTCTACCCAGCCATACTCCCAAAACTCTGAGGAATAGGCTGTAGATAATGATGGGTTTCCAGATGCTCTTCACAAAATATTTGATGATGACCTTTGGTGAGTTTGAAAAGACAGTCTACACAGTGATTAAGAATGCAGAGTCTGGAATCAGACATCTGGGTCTGAATTGAGCCCTGCCAACAGTTTTCTGTCACCCTGCAGTTTGCTACAGGATTATGAGTTATTTGGTGCTTCTGAACATCAGGTCTCTAAATGAGGGAAGTAACAGTACCTACCTCAAAGTATTGTGAGAATCACACATACCAAGGCATATAAACTCCTTAGCACAATATCAGGTACATACTCAGAAAGAAAGAAATGATAACTGCTTTGTGGCCAATATTTTCCCAATTTGTAGTTTATCTTTTTAAATATATTGATTATATTGGTAATATACTGAAATTTTCATTTTGTGCCTTCAAATCTATACACGTACTTCCCAATTTCTCAATCATAGTGGCCTCCAGATAACTATTAGTACCAGCTGAGGGCTTAGTACCGATGTCATTTGAGTCCTTTCTGTGCATCCTATCTCTTGTTATTCTTGTTCCACTCTAATGTACTGTCTCAGGATCTTTGTGCTCTTTCTCTCCATTTTAGTCTTTGATGGCTCACTTCTGAATCATTAGGTGGTGAGTCTGCATTAGCTGATTACTGTGGAAGGTTCTGAGTCCTGCTTATATGCTCTGCACCCAGTAGTCTCACTCAGTCTCTCTCCATGATCAGTCTGTCCTCTCACAGTGGACAGACCCCTCTGCTTTAGTCCCTGCATGAACCTGACTTTCCACATGAGTGTGGAAATGGAAAGAGAGATTAGTAGAATGACACTTCTTTTAGTTAGAAAGAGACGTTTCCTGGTTGAAGCTAGAGCTGAAAACAGATTCTCCCTGCCCCCACTGCCCACAAAAGTGAATGTCATAACATTTCCTGTATGACCTATTTAAGTATCTATCTATCCCACAATAACTTAGGATATTGCCATTGATCTGCTACTTGCTTAATGTCATGTGATCTATGTGATCACAGATTTGATTACAAATATGCATGGGCTTATTAGTAGCTTTTACAACTACTGATGATATATATGGCCAAGAGGCAGGAATTTTGTTTCTTATTTGCAGGAGTTTGTAAAAAGACCAAGAATTCTCAGTTTCATAGTATGAACTGCTATTTTAGTGAGAAAACATAAACAAGACAAACAAAATCAGTTACAATTTCTATTTGGATAAATTTAATAATAATAACTTTATAGCACAAGTTAATGTCAGTCATGGGTAGAAAAGTATTATTGTACAAAAATTTTACATATACAAAGTAGTACATGTAAGAAAATTTAAATAACCTGGATTTCCTCTTCCCCCTCTCTTAGATCATGCCCCCATGTGGCCACTGTCAATACTTTTAATTATAAGTCTGAATTACCAAGCTACAAATTTGGGATTTTCTTTATTTTCTTGATCACTGTTTTAAATCTTTTTGGTGGTAGAAACATAATATTAACCAATACATGATATTCTTAGTTCATTCTAATTTTTTCCTTAGTAAAATTAGAATTTCCCTACCTATCTTCTTTTTTATTTTTCAGGATTATAGTTTCATGCAGAAGCTTATGTAAGAGCAAGGCATCTGGAAGGATGTGGGATGTGGTAGGTGTCTGGCCCTCAGTCACCCTGCCCCAGGACAGGTCTGACAGATGCTGCATGCTTTTCACATAGCCACCACAGAAAGCTGCTGCCAGGAGTCAATCCTGAGCTGCCCCCATCCAAAAGGAAGAAAATACTTAGAATATTTTTTTCCCTAAAAGAGTATCTCAGTTACCATACCTGAAAAAGAATGAGGGTGCAGACTAGGATAAAGTGAAGTGAGCCAGATTCCATTCCAAGGAGGACAAGTGAAGAACCAGGAAGAATGAGACAAGGAAGGGTAAAAGGCCAAGATAAAGAGGTGTTATTGAGATTAATACTATGAACCATGGCTCTTCAGAGGAAAAAACAGCCCCCAATAAACAGGACTGGGCTGGAACTATCAGTTAGACTTTGGTTTTCTAAGAGCTGGCCTGACACTCACAGCTAGGTCTCAGTGTTCTCATGTTGGGCAAGAATAATTTCACAGACCATCAACATTAAACAAGGTCACCCTGATTGTAATGGACAAAAAAATCACTTTATAATTATATCTGAAAACAGATAAAAAACATGAACATTGCCCAAGCCATTAAAAACAACCAAGTATCTCCCTAACCTTGCTATATGAGTGACTGCTACTTCTTTACTAGTTACAGATATAACCTCACTTTATTCCTCCCACCTTACAGGTAAGATTTAAGATATCCAATCATAGAATTATCCTTGCTTCCTGACCGCATCCAATCCTGAACAAAGCACCATTGTCTTGAACTCTCCCCCAAAATACCTAACACAGTTAAAATTTTGTAAGTCCTTTCTAATTGCCTCTTACGTAGATGTCTCACAGTTCCCCACGTGGTACATTCTGTCTGCAACAAGCATTAGACCCAATTTGTTCAACAGCAGATGTGTTCTTGCTGGTCTTTGGTTGTAGGGTATTGAGACACTCCTCTTCTGCTGGTACCTCTTGATGAGTTTACAGAATGTATCACAGACTTGTTCATTAGAAGAAGAGAGGCAGA
Organism: Mirounga leonina; assembly: GCF_011800145.1. NCBI lineage: Eukaryota > Metazoa > Chordata > Mammalia > Carnivora > Phocidae > Mirounga > Mirounga leonina. The sequence continues at coordinate 87,705,696 of NW_023270807.1, read as the reverse complement.
AGGAGCTGTGCATGGACTCAGATCAAGCAAGTTCCTGCCAGCTTCCTTGGTGATGGGGGAGCCATCAGGCAGAAAGTGAAGTGAGCCAAATTTCAATCCCAGCTATCTCTCAAATCAAAGGCATGAGTCTCCTCTGCAATTCTCTAATCAGTGCCTGCCATAGCATTCTGGTCTTCCATAGGTACTTTAAGCAACGTGGGATTCCCTTGAACACAAGAACCAAGAAGTTGAGCTGCTTGCACTGCAGCCTGGGCCAACTGGATCTCTTCTCTTGCTCAGGCCTTACTCAATGTTAGCAACTTTTTAGGTCATCCAGTTAATAAAATGGGCAGTACTCCAATAAGTGGAATAAATTACTGCCAAAATTTAAGTAGGCCTACTAAACATGGAAGAGTTTAACCACTCATTGTTTGTGAAGCTATCTATCTTTTCATGCCCAAGACTCTTGGATTCCAAAAAATTCACTGAGGTGTCAGACCCCTGTGTTTTCAGAAGTATATGTATAAAAAAAAGAAGAAGAAGAAGAAGATGATGACGATAAAGAAGAAGTACATGTATGCATGCTAAGGCACTTAGCATAATGTCTTATCAACTGATATCATCAATGTAATGAATGGCCAATGCAACAGGAACTAATTTTTTCAGGAACTAATTCTTTTGGGATATTCTATATTTTGACATTAAAAAAAAAGAACATTTATAAGATCCCAACATGAAGATCATAAATGGAATAGTTGCTGTAAATGGAGTAACTAGTTGATTAATATGCCATCATTCTCCAAGATAGCCATCGTTCATTCTGGTCAAACTACAGAATTAAATGGGAATGTGAGAAGAATTGCTATATTCATTCATGATGGTACTAGTCTCTGTGATTGTTTTTTATTTTCCATTTTGAGAAGAGGAACTTAACAAATTTTGTGTGGGACATGTACACTAAAAATTACAAACATCCTTGGGAAAAATTAAATGATATTCATAAATGGATAAAATACACACATTTATTAATCCCAAAATTCAAATTGTTTAAATGTCAATTCTACTCAAATTGATCCATAGATTCAATGCAATCCCAATTAAAATTATAACGGGCTTTTTTGGTATAAATTTTCAAGCTGAATCTAAAACTTAGGTAGAAATGCAAAGGCTCTAGAATAGCCAGAAAAAAAATTAAAGGACTTAAGCTACGGTAATTAAGAAAATGTGGTATAAGCATAAGAATAGATACTTAGATCAATGAAACAAAACAGCATCCAGAAAGAATATCCACATATATATAGTCAATTGAGTTTCAACAATAATGTCAAAATAATTCAATAGAAGCAAAAGATAATTTCAACAAACAATGCTAGAACAACTAGTATTCATATGGAGGGGGAAAAAAGCAGTTTTAATCATTTCTTCTTTTACAAAATTAACTAAAAATAGATCACAGATGTTAATGCTAAAACTCCAAAACCCCTAATTATTAAGGAAATGAAAATTAAAAACACAGTGAGATATCACCTCACACCTATTAGAATGGTTATTGCCAAAAGACAAGAGATAACAAGTGTTGGAGAGGATGTGGAGAAAAGAGAATCCTCATAAACTGTCGATGGGAAGGTGAACTGGTAGAGCCAATATGGGAAACAACATGGTGATTCCTCAAAAACTTAAGAATAGATCTATCATATGATCCAGTTATTCCACTTCTAGGTATCTACACAAAGAATAAGAAAACACTAATTTGAAAAGATATATGCACCCCTATGTTCATTGTAGCATTATTTATAATAGCCAAGATATTGAAACAACCTACTTGTTCACCAATAGATAAATGGATAAAGAGGATATTAAACACACACACACACACACACACAGAATGGAAAACTACTCAGCCATAAAGAAGAATGAAATCTTGCCATTTGTGACAACATGGGTGGACCTTGAGGGTATTAAGCTAAGTGAATTAAGTCAGAGAAAGACAAATACCATATGATTTCACTCAGATGTGGAATCTAAATAAACAAAACAAATGGACAAATGAAACAATACAAAATCTTATAAACAGAAAGAGCACATAGATGCTTATCGGAGGGGAAGGGAGTTGGAGGGTGAGCAAAATGGATGAAGGAGATCAATTATCTGGTAACAGATGGTAACTAGACTTTGGTGGCGATCACTTTGTAACACTAACAGATGTTGAATTATAATGTACATCTGGAAGTTATATAATATTATATATTAATTTTACCCCAGTTTTAAAAAAAACACAACTTCTAAAATGGATAATTTTTTAAAAAACTGGCACGGCAAGTGAATGTTTTTTACACTAATGGTTGAACTGTAAAATGTAGTCTCCTAAAAAATAAATATAATGAAATAGCAAATATGAATATATTCTCTATGAGAATAGTAAAATACAATTATTCATATTACATTAGAAGTAGCAAATTAATTTTTCATTCTTGAAATTCAGAAACAGAAAAAGAAAAGATTCAAACATATTTTTGATCATAGTGATCACTACTAGAATTAGTCATAAGGTATACAGATGGCTTCCAATTCAGTAGGCAATATAAAAGCAAAGAAAATGTGGTCCATTTAGCAACAGCAGTGCACATGAATGCACATAAACCAATATTCCCTAAAACTTAGAATACAAAAGTCCCGGCATAAAGAAATAAAGCCTCAGAAAGTATAAAACAAAATGACGAGAGAAAGACTCAGTACATTTGTTATAACAATAAATTGAAATTGCCTGACATTCAACCCAAAAAAAGGCAAATACTCTAGAATCATCTGTAGAGCAGCATTCAAAAACTATTATCCTTGGAAAAAATATGCCTAAATAAATCTATTAGAAATATTACAAATGAAAAGATGACAGCAACTAATTTTGGCAAAAACAAATAAGTAAAAATGCAATATTGATTTCAGGTAATATAAATTTTATGTAAAATACATCAGATTAAAGGAAGAATGTCAATATTTATAAAGAGGCTTAAGATTTTTATTTATTTATTTATTTGACAGAGAGAGACAGCGAGAGAGGGAACACAAGCAGGGGGAGTGGGAGAGGGAGAAGAGGGCTTCCTGCGGAGCAGGGAGCCCGATGTGGGGCTTGATCCCAGGACCCCGGGATCATGACCTGAGCCGAAGGTAGACGCTTAACGACTAAGCCACCCAGGCGCTCCTATAAAAAGGTTTAATCAAGAAAAATATAACAGTTATGAACCTTCCAACTGAAAAATTTCCTTTAATATTTCTTGTTGTACAGGTCTACCAGCAACAGATTTTCTCAGCTGTGTGTGTGTGTGTGTGTGTGTGTGTGTGTGTGTGTGTGTGAGAGAGAGAGAGAGAGAGAGAGAGAATATTTCATTTGCCTCCTTTTTGAAACAAATTTTCAATATTATAAAATTCAAAGTTTTTCCTTTCAGAACTTTAAAGTTACCTTTAAAAAAATAAAAATAAAGCTATCTTTTAGTTTACAAGGTTTCTGACAAGAAATCTGTGATAATTCTTCTCTTTGTCACTGTACATAATGAGTCCTTTTTCCTCTGGTTTCCTTTTACATTCAAATTTGGAAGTATATTTAGCCCTTTTCTGTTGAATATTTTTCTGCTCTCCCACCCACCTTCATCAAGGACTCTAATTACGTGTATGTTAGACTGCCTGGTTTTAATCCCACAGCTCACTGATGCTCTGCTCATTTGTCTCAGTCTTTTCTTCCTCTCTGTGCTTTTCATTTTGGATAGTCTCTAGGGCTGAGAGTTTGCTGATCTTTTCTATGCTGTCTAATCAGCTGTTGACCCCAATCAACTGTATTTTCCATTATGCATATTGCACTTTCCAGCTCCAGAAGTTCCATTTGGGCTATTTCTCTCTTCATCATGTTCATGTTTTCCTGTACCTTCTTTAAAATGTGGAACACATATATAATTATTGTTTTAACATCCTCATTTGCTAGTTTCATCATCTTTTTAATTTCCTAGAACTATTTTCTAGATCCACTTCTATTTTCACATGATTATAATCAAATTTTCTGCTTCTTTGCATGGTTGATTAGTTTTGTGTTTGATGCCATGCATTGTGAATTTTATGTTGTTCTTTTCTGGGTTTTGCTGTATTCCTTTAAACAACGTAGGATTTTGTTCTGGCATGCAGTTAAGTTACTTGGAATAAGGTAAATCATTTTGAAGCTTAAAGTTTTTAAGTTTCATTGGGGTATGTCAAGAGCAGCCTTTAGCATAGAGCCAATTTATGCCCACAAGTAAGCTGAAACTCTTCTGAGCATCCTATCCAATGCCTTTTGTATGACAAATTATTTCCACTTGGATGGTGGAAACATAAACTTTTACCAGCCAGTTTGAACTCTAAGAATTGTTCTGCCTAGTCTCTTTGTAATGTGTTCCCCACCCTGATTTCAGACTGTTTCCTCTCATGCATTATGGAGATCAATATTCAGGCAAAGACTTGTGAGAGTCTCTGCATGTCACTAGAGCTCTATCTCTGTATTGCTCCCTCCTCACTGGTACACTGTCCTGCAAATTCTAGCTAAGTTGGCCTTTGTGCATTAAACCTCTTTCTCCTCGTCTTAGCCAGCCCCCTAGTCTCTGACTGCAGCCTCCATAAGCTAAACAGTAAACTGACGCAATTACAGACCTTACTTTGTTTCTTTTCTTTTGGATATCACAGTCCCATGTTATCTTTGTCCAGTGTCTAAAAACAATTGTTTTATAAATATATTGCCTGGTTTTCTATTTCTTCAAGTGACAAGTCCTTATTACTCCATCTTGGATGGAAGTAGAAAAAACAAATAAACAGTTTTAACAATGTGTTCAAAAACATATATTTGCATTAATTTTATTTCAATGGTGAAATGCAGGAATAGTAACAGGCCCAGTATGTGAAGGCCTGGGATGAGAAATATATTGAGAAACAAGAGAACATGTTATACTTGGTAAATCATCCTTCAAAAATGTCCCAGTGTTTAGCAAAAACATACAGGGTGTGCTGAATCTAATTTAGTTGTTTAAGGGAATGAGGATATTTCAAAGTATTTTTTTCCCTTTGGTCAAATAACAGTTCCCCAAACTCTGAATGCCTACTTCTTAGAGAAATTTCTTTTTGAATCAAGAATAGCAACTAATTCCGAGAGATTTAAAATGAGATATCCTGCCTGATTAATTGTTCTCCTCCTAGAAGGAGAAAGACATTTCTAGGAAGTCACTTTTGTTCCATCTTCCTCATGGAATCAATTAACTGTTCCACCATGACAAAATGAAAGTCATTAACATAATATTGCTATGTCCTGTCTAGTTTCCAGTGTTCCTCTCATATCAAAATTGCTTTCTAAAAGCAATGCATAAGTTCTGCCTCTTTCAACTAGACTAGCAATTTCACACTTGTGAATTACCCAAATTTAGACCCCCAGAGACTCGTAAGTGACTACATGTTCCCAAAGAGTCATTAAATTCGCCAGCATTTGCTCAGAGTAACTCATCTTTCTTGCCAAGCCCTTGATGATTAATTCACTCTGCTGATCCATCTCTATATTTGTTCAAAGATAAAAATTGCTTTGAGAGGTGCTTAGCCCTGTTAGCCTGTTTGCCAAAACTGTGCCACAACTGAGGCTGTAGCAATAACCACTGTGGGACGGCACTTACCCTCATGGCTGTATTGTTGCTTTTTAGTATGGTTGTAAATGTGCCATAGTACTTCATTTTTCCCACAAAAGTCCCACATGCACAAGGTCGCCAATACCATTTGTTCCTCTCCAACTGCCATCAATAGACAAGTATAAACAAAAGAAATCTTGCCTCTCGAAAATAAAAACTAGATGTGAACATGTGAACAGAAAATACTGTATGAGTTACGAGAAAAAACCCAGCAGCATGGAAATCTTAAATCATAATTTTTTTCAAAAGTAATTGAGTACTATAATTCTAATAACATTGTATAAGTAAATAGCATTTGAATGTACTTCAACAAATGATGGACATTACTAACAAAGAAGTAGCCATCAATAAACTACCTCGTTTTAAAAAATGAGTTAAATACAACCACCATCACTCTTCAAACTCACAAGCTTTCCTGTAATTGTATGTAAACTATCACATTGATTATCACATTATTCCTTCAAATTAAGTGCCTATGTAAACGTCAACCAAAGTGAAATATTCTAAATCATGAATTAGCAATAATCCTACTATAAGAGTTTGAAAATCCTTGAAGATGTTGCTTTTTGAATATACAAGAAGGAAATTACATAAAAAGACAAGTTATTACCCCATCTTTCTAATTACGATAGAGAAATTAGAGTTCAACCTCCAGACTTATCTTTGATCATCTGAATGTACTTGAAATAATTTAAATAGTTATGAAATGACTTATTTACCGATGTTGTATAAAGCAATAGCTCTCCCTCTCATCACAGTGATAAACCCAATAGAAGGCTCATATGCAAATATGTTTGCACTGTTGGGCCATTTTTATTGACCCACTGTAAAGAAACTGGATTCCAAAATCAGATAGTACTTGGATTGCTTTACTGACACATTTACTTACTATGTTGAGAATGATGCTTGGTGTGTAATTAAAGCTCACTAAATATACATAAAATGAGGAAAGGAATGTACTGGGCAATTAACATTACCATCCCTTTCCCATAAAATAGAGATAATATTAAGTAATTCTCAGAGTAAATATGATAGATTATATTACAAATAATGCTTGAAGAGAATTCAATACAATGTCCGACATTGTTAGTACTCAAAAAATGGCTTCTAAAAACCCACTTATTGTTCCACAAATAACTAGCACCTACTAAATCCCATAGTTAATGGCTTTCTTTTCTCACCATTCTTTTTACCAAATCCCCCTCACTCTAAGCAGACAGATTTGGTTCAGACTTCACATAGAAAACAGAGGCCATTTAATAGGAGGTAAGAGGCCCCATATGGTTGACTTGCCACCAGATGGCTATTTGGTCTCCTAAAATAATAATGCTCTATCAAGAGCTCAGCATTGGTCTTGGTTACTGACAAATTGGACATGCAGAGGCAGCGGTAATACATAGGCCTTGACATGGAGTCCTATCGGGTCCATGTATACCCTCCATCTCGGCCGTCACGACCACTCTGTTCACATTCCGGAGTGTTCATATCCCTATCCCATCAGTTCTGGGGTGACTGATCATAGAGACTGGATAATGCCAAATGCTAAGTCATTTTGTCTGCTTGGTTATTTATTTAGTGCCTCTTCCATGGCATATGCCTTCTGGTAGGCATTAACATCTGAGAAAATGTCTTCACTCCTTGTGAGGGACCACTTCCCTTAGCCTTTGTATTCCTCCCTCTAATGTCTGTCATTTCCATTTCACTCAGGTGATTGCTTTATTTGGTTTCTAAGACCCACCGGAACAGTAAGTTTGTTCCATTGCCTGGGGTCCTTGCCAGAGTGTTAAATCCTACACCCCAGGAAAGCAACCCCAGGTCAAAAAGGTTTTCTTATACAGTCTTACTTCCGGGCCCACTTGGTTAAGGCTCATCAAACTCCAATCACAAGTGTACTCCTCTGGCTCCTGCCAGTACATGTTAAATAATTCTCAACACTCCTTTGGTGTGCTATTTCTTTCTTCTCTTATCAGGCTTGGCATAACCCTAGTGGGGTTGTGTTTGGGATTTAGGTTACCAGCTTCACAACTAGATGAGTGGGGAATTCCTGAAGGGGATACTTGTCTTGGAGGGGAGAGGCTTCTGCAGCATCTTCCAACAAGAAAAATAAATAGTCCTTGCTAGGGAGAAGGGGGCAACATCTACAAATTCTGAGGCCTTGGGGGACTTGTAGAGCCAAAAATCCCCAGGGACATTCTCCCAGATGCCTTCACCCATGTGCTGGGGTCCCAGGACCTACTTTGGCTGAGCATTTACACATCTCTGCAGCTCTGTGACTTTGACTACAAAATCCTGTGTCTGCTCCTTGGCTGGAGTATGTTCCTCCACCATAGAAGATAAGGGCTTATTTGTAAGCTGCCAGAAAGTCCCTCTGGTGTTTTCAGTTAGCTCTTAACTATTTGTTAACCATCCTTCAGTTTCCCATTATCCCTTGTAGAACATCAGTAGAACTTAGAAATAATCAGCCCTCTGGCTGTCTTGTTCCCCAAATCATAAGTGGAACCTTAAGTAATTGGGCCTCCAACTGTACCAGGACCCACATTCTTCTGAGGATAAGGTTCTCCTCACCGTTTGGGCGAAGACCAAGCCAGTCCCCAAATCCTATCTTAGTGCCTGTTTTCTCAGACCCCTCCCAGCTTCCCTGTGCCAATTTATGTCTCCCGAGAAGCAGGTGCCAAGATGAGATCAGACATGCAGGTATTAATTGGGGTTGATGTATGTGGGATAAAGGAGAATGGAGCAGGATTAGGTAGGGAGAGGCTTCAGACTGGGATACTAAACTGACACTTGTAAAGGAAGAGAGGGAAGGAAGGATTGGATAAGAAATCCCCCTACCACAGCTCAGTTGTGAGAAAGTTTTGACCAGGTCAACAGGGATGGGCGTTCCCAACAAAGGCTGCTCATTTGAACTATGGCAGGAATGGGCCCTAAAACTGCTGCTATGCTCAGTCATTGGCTGGGAGCAACCCAGGGGAAGTGTGGTCTAAGCCTCACACAGAAGCAGCAACTGGAGGCAATCCCTAGAACTGGCTCTCTCAAAGGATAACTGATCAGTGCCGGTCCGTGGCCACCACTCTTGGTGTGTTTGAACACATTGAGAGATGAGAGGAGATGTGCATATTGAGAAATGAGAAGAGATCTGGAATTTGGGAATAAATTAATGATGAGTGCATAGACAGCTAAACTCGACAAAAGGCAATTAGTAGACAAAATGAAAAGTTGTACAAGAAAGAAATGTCACAATTCACTATGGTTCAGTGGTGAGTGATTTTTTTTTTTTTAAGATTTTATTTATTTATTTGACAGAGAAAGAGACAGCGCAAGAGGGAACACAAGCAGGGGGAGTGGGAGAGGGAGAAGCAGGCTTCCCACTGAACAGGGAGCCCGACGTGGGGCTCGATCCCAGGACCCTGAGATCATGACCCGAGCCGAAGGCAGACGCCCAACGACTGAGCCACCCAGGTGCCCCTGAGTGATTCTTAAATGATCATAACAAGCATAGAATTTAACTAAGTAAAATGTACCAAAATGATTTTTATCAAAAACTACACTGTAAGGAGGGCAAAAGTGTGAACGGCAAAATGGGGAGCGGAAGAGACCAGAATTAATATCTTCCATATAGGAAGTCACGGGACAATTTTTAGGAATAAAGAATCAAGAAATAACAGTGTAAGCAGTTTATTTAAAATTATTAGAGTGAATGATAGAAGTAACAACTAAAATAATTGAAAATGTTGTCTCTAGGGAGCCGGAATCTGTGATAGAAAGAGGGTTAGCAGAGGACTACTGTTTTGTTTTGTTTTTTAAGCCTATGGTATTATTTGATTTTTTAAACTGTCAATATTGAACTTTGATTAAAATATTAAAATTAAATTGTAAAAGGCAGATAAAGACTGTCCCATAGTTAATTGTAAATTCTAATGAATGATTTATGCAATTTTCAGATATTATGCTGTAGAAAAGTATACCAAAACTTATACTTAACTCATACTAAAGGGATACACTTTTACTCTCATTTCATATTTCACTAGAAGTGTTTTAGCACGCAAAGTTAAAAAGATCATCTACTGTGTTGTTAAGAGATTTTAAAAGGAATGTTTTTAAGCCAGTCAGTGGGGAATTTTATGGGGTTTTTAGCTCGTTTTCTGATAATATACACTTGGCTTAAGATCCGCATGTGTCAGCTGTTATCAGCTGCCTGTGTGCGTCACTGAGTTTGCTTTGTGGTATTATCTGTAGCCAAAGGAAACACAGAGGAAATCATCACAGCAGCTCCACACATTTTAATCAGTTGAAAAAAAAAATCTGTTCCCCCACTGGTATTTTCACACATACCTTCAACAGCAAAGCCTATTATATTATAGCAATACAAAAATGCAAAACAAAAGATTGTATATGGATTCTGACAGCTGCTAATTCAGTCTTAAAAATGTAATTTATATAAAGTCAATAATTCTGAAAAGCCCTCTAGTCCCAAAATTTGCATTGACCTTTTCCACGACAGTGTCACTTATATTTTTGCTTAGAGCTGTTTCCACAATCTTTCCTTCTTTCCTTCACACCTGACTCAGGGAAAACCTCATCTTCCAGGAGGCAAAAATCAAAGCCCCTCCCCCACAGAGAAAAAACAGGTCTTGTAAAAATCCATTTTGAACAGAAATTATAAGCAGTATCCATCACCATATGTACCAAGTATAAACTGTCCCATAACATGAAGTGCTGGAATTGTTCAACTTATCTTCCATATCAAATTATTCCCAGATCTGAGCCCCCACCCGCCTAGGTAGAGAAGCAGCTGATCAGTATCAGTCATAGTATTTACTCCCACGGCCTTCAAGGGGCTGTACAAGGACCCCAGGGTCCAGAGGAAATGTGAAGTTCCCAGATTCTTACTCCACTGTGGTTGCCATCTTACTGTTCCTCCTTTGAGCACATATCCTGCCATGGTGCATGTACCCTTCTGCATCATTGGGGTCTGCTGATTGAACAGCCTACAGAGATTTACAAAGATATCTCTTCCCAGCTCCCTAAATGGGCAGCGCCTCAATCAAAGGAACTCTGATGGCTGCCCAAAAGACTCAAGATTTTGCCTTCACAAAAGCTTTCATGACAATCCTCCATGGTACCAGCAAGCTTGTTTCTTTTCCATTCTTTTTTCAATTAAGTCTGCTCCACCAGAGCAGAGAAGAGGTGGGGCAAGGGGGAAGGTGCTCCATTAAATTATTAATACCTTGTCCTGCCACAGTTATTAAAATGTTTTCAGTTACTTGTCCAATTTTCCTTAAGGTAATGAAGTGTATATAAATGTTTGTTTTTACACCTGAAATAATTACACTAATCCTTTGCCAACCATGTTCTTGGAGCTGGCAAATGGTTAGAAATACTTTTTCATAGACAATAAAAGGTTGGACAGGGAAAAAAAAGTTCCAATAGCTATATATATATATATACAATATTTAAAAGCAGCATAAATAAAAGTCTGGAAGACATCTTGTCCAATACAAATCATACTTATCATTAAAACCTGTTCTGGTATAAAATTTTCCCTGAGCTCCTCTTTCAATTGTTCTACAAGCACTGAATCGGTTTTGTGATCTGTTGAGGCAGATGTACTCATAAGCCTGATCACTCAGTTAAAGGGATTGACAACCATCACCCACTTGCTTGAAAATTAATGCCTTTACATTTGCGTTCTTCCTATATATAAACCCAAAGGCCTTGCCCTACACAGGCATGAAGGGCAACTGAAAGAAAAAATAGTGATATATATACATATATATGGATATATATATGTATCTTCATCACATTGGAGGTGTTATAACTATACAACTTATTTATTTTTCTGAATAAAATAATGCCTGTAACTTGCTACTCACCAAGGATCGCAATAATCTCTACATTACTTATCATTGGTGCTCACCTTTTCCCCTTTACAAAATGCTTATGACTTTTAATAAGTTATCAAGATGATTAAGAAATATTATTTTCCCATACTAGTCTTCTATGCATTTGTTGAAAGGATAAAATTTAAAAAATCTTTTCTCTCTGCATACACCCATAGACCTACACACAGGTCTGAAAGAGAAAAGAGAAATCTGAGGGTTTAGTATTCTCTTGCTGCAGAAGGATCACTGAAGCACCTGTTAAAATACTAATCTTTGGCTGCCATTCCTGGAGATTATGATTTAATGGGTCTGGGGCAGGGCCCAGAAATTTGTATTTTGTGTATTTATGAAGTTTAATAAGTGATTTTGATGGAACCAGATTTGGGAACACATGTAAAGAACTGAACTACACTTACATATGTAAAAGATCTCAGACTTTAAAAACTTGTTATAAAATTTTAAAATCACTATAAATGTACCCTAGAATTCTAAAAGCTGTGGTTGGAAAGAGATTACTATAATTTTATGAGATATTATTTTATATATATGGCCCTCTGCTTTTTGTTATTGTAGTAAAATACACATAACATAAAATTTACCATTTTTAAGGATGCAGTTCAGGGGAATTGAGCACATTCACACTGTTGTGTAGCCATCACTGCATCCATCTCCAGAACTCTGCCTCTTCCCCATCTGAAACTCTGTACCTATTAAACACGAACTCCCCATTCCCATACCCCTGCCTCTGGGAACCATCATTCTTTCTGTCTCTATGAATTTGACCACTCTAGGTACCTTATGTAACTAGAATAATACAGTATTTGTCCTTTTGTGACTGGCTTATTGTACTCAGCATCTTGTCCTCAAGGTTCATCAGCATTGTAGCATATGTCAGAATTTCCTTCCTTTTTAAAGTGGGATAAGAGTCTATTGTATGTATATAGCACATTTTATCTATCCATTCATCCACTGATGGATACTTGGGTTGCTTCCACCTTTTGGCCATTGTGAATAATACTGCTATGAACATGAGTGTACAGATGTCTGCTCAAATCCAATTCTGTTGGATATATAGCCAAAAATAGAATTGCTGTAATTTTATAATACTCTTAATAAGATAGAGGAATGCCTGCATGTGTTTTAGCCTAAAATTCTTGAGATATAAATTTAATTCTGATTTTCTAAAGTGACAAATATAAGACTGACCTCACATTTATTTTAGAGTTTTATCTCTACTTGCTCTTTCCTTTCAGGTCTCTACATCTCAGTATATTTTAATTGTTTTCCATCTTCAACACACTCTCTCATGACAAGTTCACTATTCCCATCCTTCAGATATTTTTGCTTCCTCTTAGTTTCCAAATTCACCATCAAGCCCTGGACTATCTCCTCCAATTCCTATTGCCTGATGAGCCATATCTTTGTGAATGAATAAGCTATCTGCCAAGAGCATTGTTCCATTAGCCATTCCCTCTCTCTCTCTGGCCTCGTCCTCTCTGGTTCTACCAGCTCTTTCCCCATAGGCTATAATTCTGCTTAAAACCAGAAGGAAACTCCTTCTATCTTTAAAAACGAAAACGCTCAAGCCTACATCCCTGTTCATGGCCCACCACACCTATTTCAAATGCTGAACACAGGCACATGCATGCACCCACACACAGAGACTTGGCCTTTGTTCTAATTAATGCAAAGGATGGCATGTTCACCTTACACTTTGCCCTAGTTAGTAGACTCAGTAACCAGGGAAACAGTCCTAGCTTCCAAACAACACAGAAAATAAGAGGTCTTTCAGCTAAAGATAAAAAGCAAAAAACAGGGCTATATTGTTTGCCTAATATTACTTAGACAACAAATAGGATTCCAAACCCCATTATTTCCCTTGCCAGCGCACATGCATGCACACACACACACGCACACACACCTTTCATAGGTGGCAGCCTGTGGCAGACTTTCCCTTATGCCTGAAGGACAGTAAGTCCCCGGCCAGGCCCCTCTGCCCTGCCTGCTGCCAACTGCAGAAGCAGTTGCATCACTTGCTCTAATTGACGAGTGGCCAAATGGCCTAAGGCTGTTTGAAGTCAGGCCTTCCAAGTACCAAAAATTATAAAACATGCTTCAAAAAGAATCTACTGGAGTTTCCAAAACCAGACTTTCAATTCAAAAGTTGCCTCCTCACCAGACCATGCTCAGCATCATTTGCTGGACTTGCCATGCTCGGAGAGCTGTGGCCACTAGAAAGCATAGGTAGGTCAGATTAACTTCACATGAGACCCTATCTTCCACTGCCACACACTAACAGTGTTTGTAGAGACAAAAGAAATAAATCTCTTATTAAACTGGCAGGTGGTAGAAATTGTTTCTTTACTCCCAGTGAACTCATAATAAAAGAATAGAACAGGCCAAATTTTAAAACCCAAATCCAGAAAGAAGGAAAACCCTGAGTTTTTTAATTAAAAACCCTTTCACACCCTACTCCACACCCAGCTGAAAAATTTCATCTCATACTCATCTTTCCCTTTAGTGCTAAGCACCACCAGAAAAGCTTTGAATCTCTCGTTCCATTCTCTCTAACCACAGCTGTATTTCTACAACAGTGCTGGACCTACTCTGCCAAGGCCATCAGCTTAAAACAAAACACAGGAAAGTACATCTTTTGAATTGGTTTCTCTATTTTGGTGGTGGTGCAGTGAAACCGGCAATTTCAGACATTGCTAATTGCATTCTAAAAATGTATAATCATTTTCTAGAGCAATTTGGCTGTATGTGTCAAGAACCATAGAATATATCACACATTTTACCTTAGTAATTATGCTTCCTAATAACATAACCCAAAATAGGTAAAAAGGGATTATTTATATATACATTTATAAATACATATTCACAGTAGTGATATTTTAATAGAAAAATGGAAAACTATTCAACAAATGAGCAATGTTTAAGCAAATTACAGTACAAACACTTAGACTATTGCTATGTCTATCATAAATAAGGTTGTAAAAATCTAGTAAATGTAAAAATACACTTGATAGACTACTAAATACAGATAAATACAACTATGTAAAAATCTGCATAAGACAAAAGTCCATGAGGATGGATAGCAAAATTTACACAACAGTGTGCTAAGGGAGTGGCCCTGTACTCTCCTATATCTGAATAGTTTGTAATATTTTTGCATTATTTTTATGATAAAAATGTGTTCGGCATTTTTAAATGGTTAACATCAGATGGCCATATAATATCATTATTAAAACAGTGTTACACTGATTATGAATACATATTATCTAATACATACTAATTTTAGTTTCTTTTTAATGCATATAGTTTTTTTTCATTTGGAATTCATCTAAGATGATTCCAAACAATCTAAAAACCTAGTACATTTATTCTATTTAGTCTGCTAAACTAGCTATTTTATAGTCTATCGACCAAATGGATGTCTCAAATGTGTGCAAATGCAATGGATTTTCAAGCTCATTCAATTCCCAACCATATATTCTGACTGAGACTTGAAGTTTATATTATTTTATTTCAGATACTAATGAAATGATTTTGACTGTGTAATTTTCAACAAGACCAAATGAAATCTTCACAAATTATATGGCTTTGATGCTTTTATCACTACATATATGTGAGAATAAGAACAAACCAACAGTAGAAAATATGAAAAATAAAAGGAATCTAGAGCAGAGGCGAGAGATTTTATTCCACTGATTATATTCTGAACAAAATAAATACAAAATGCAAATCGGCTAAGAAGCACTTTTACTTATTTAAAAGTCATAAAAAGTTAGTACCATATCAGAACAAATGTATGCATGTCTCATTCCTTTTTGCAGATAATGCTAATGAAAGTGCATCCTGATCATAGTATTCTATAGGACCACATAGATAAAAAGAAGCAAAAGTTATGTGAAGTGGCAATTTAGAAAGAAGTTGCAAAAGCAATGAACTCCCTTTTATCACCCACTCCTTCCCTACCTCTTCCCTGAGCTAAAGAGTGAGGAATGTTCCATGTAGAGTGTCAGTGAATTTCAGAGCTTTCCAGTCACTTCATCTTTTGTAAAAGAGTTGTCACTCTCAGAACAAAAAACAAGAAGAAAATGTTTGTGTTCAAAGCACGTTATAGGTGGAGTTTCAGCAAGTTCGCATCTGTTTCCTCTTTGCCAGTGAAAAACTTGGTTGAAACCAGTTTGACATGTACCAGCCTCTATATGCCCTATCTGCCATTCCCACAATCATTGGATAACTAGACCACAGCCAAAATGAGGGCATGTCCTTCCCTTCCTCAATATCTTCTGAGCAGCAATTTAAATTATTATACTAGTTCAATCAGCATGTTTTAGGATTTTATGATACTTAGTCTCATGGTTTAATCTAAAATTTTTGTCAGTGGTGGTTTCTATTTTTCCAAGAGCCAATTTAAATTTGTTGTCAAAAGCTTCCTATTACATCAAGTTGAAATTGATCAATGCACAGTGTTGGAAGGGACTTAACTGATACAATTTTGTAGATAACAAATCTGAAATCCAACAAAATCAAACAACTAGCTTAAATTCTACAACCATAATATTAGTTAGTTGTAATCCATGTGTTCTGGCCCGCAATCCAGTATTCTTCCATCTATGCCTCCCTGAATCCCATTCTTACTCCACATTGGTCTCTTTTCTAACTTAGTAGAATCACAGGATCTGAGAGTTTAAATTATATTTAGATTAATCAATTTGGTCACATAAAATTTTTAAATTTCCATGTAGCAAAGGTAAAAAAAAAATAGACAAAATCAAAAGACAAAAACGACTTAGAGAAGTAATCTACAAAATGACAAAGACTAAATCTTCTTCATTAGCAAAGAGTTCAAGTCAATACGAAAAAGACCAGTCCAATAGAAAAATAAGCAAAAGATTTAATTTAGCAACTTGTCATTAGACTGGGAATTCCCTTTGCTGATTTTCTGTGATAAATCTCCTGTTTCCTGGATCCCCTTTCTTGATTTATTCACTCATTTTCAAAGAGCAAATCCTCCAGTGGGTCTCTCAGAAAGGGTATAAATATTTTGAGGTAAATATTTTGAGTCTGTGGAAGTCTGAAAATATCCTTATTCTATCATACATTTGGTTGATGCATAGATTTCTATGCTTGAAAAAATACATATACATAAATCAAAACAAATATTTTTATTTCATTCTTTATTAGCAATTATTACTATTAATGGGATGTGTTTGATACTGGGCACTGCACACTTCTCAAAACTTGGAATCAGAGTAGACACTGTCACCCCTGTTTCACCCCAAAATCACCCACACTGATTTTCACAGAGTACCTGCTTTTAACAGCATCAACCCAGTTTTGCAAAGATAATGCCATTAAAAGAAATACAGCACAGTCTAAAGTCAGAACTGTGAACTACCTCAATCTAGTATTTCAGGATGTATCCAAAACATATCATTATCACTGGGTCTACCTTAAAAGTAAAACAGCCAGTTATTTTACCAGCAAAACTGGTCTACTGAAGCATAACACAGGAATTGCAATTCGGGACATGCAAGCTATGGCAAACCACTGGCAAGTCTGGAGATCAAAGGAGAAGAATGTTACTTCATAAAGAAAAGGAGGAAGTCCAGAGGGGCTGCTTTGAATGAAAGTCCATTGGAGAAAAAGTCCATTGGCTGAGTTGTGGTGTTTTCTTATTGGTTGACATTTTGCTGGTCAAGTAGACAAGGTACACCTTTTTCTTTTGGGTTTGCAACTGATGGGGAGTAGCAGGGTGTGAGAGCTTCTTTTTCTGGCATCCCAACTCCATTTTATATGAGTTTTCCTTTATTCATTTTCACAACTTCATTTTCCTGAAGATTTAAAAAATTCTAGGGACACCCTGTGAGTTCATTACAGTACCCTGGACAACTTCAGTGTACAGTTTGGGAACCTCAGAGCTAACCATTAGGGGAAAATAAAGTTAGATCCCTTTAATTATGTATTTACAGTGTAAGTACATTTTCTGTGTTTGTGCATATATACACTAAATATACATATTATGCCTTCACACACATATACACATACACAAATGTGTACCATTTTTTCTGTGTATGTGTGTATGTACATTATATATAGCAACATATATATGCTATATAAATTTAAATGCTTTAAAAATTATAAAGTGATTTACATCAAATGATGATGATCTCTAAGTGGTGAAATTATAGATGATTCTTACCTTCTTCTTTCTGCTTCATATGTTGGTTTTATACTTCCTATGAGGTTATATTTCATAACCAGTGAAGTCAGGATAGCTCTATTCTGAACAAAAGAAATTAAAAACTAAAAACATAAACCAAAGTTCTATCCAGCTTCTTCTTTTAATGAGGAAAGCAAATTTAGAACTCATTCAACAAAAGGATTTTCCTGCTGAGAATGCATTTAAACCACTGTAAATAATCAGAGACAGACAGGGCTAAAAGTAGTACCACTCTATAGTTCAATTAATTGCTGAGGAGAAGAACCTTCCTCATTCATAGATTGGTCATAATTTAAAAAAAGGAACAAGGATGGGGTTGAAGCAATAACACTCTGAGGGAAAAAATAGGAAAGACATATGACCAAAAAAATAGATTAAACCCACAACACGCACCTCAAATATATTGCCATGAAGTTGGTGAAGACTTTAAACAGTCCTCCTGAGTTACAGTGAACTTCATGAAACAATGACCTCTAAAAATACTCGAATAGGGTGGGCGGGGTGGAAGGGAAAAGAAGGCCATCACAAAAATGAAAGTCATGTTGGGAAGCAACAGAAAGGAGAGTTGAGAAAACAAAATCCGGGTCATGGAGGGAAAGCTTGAGAACATGAGCCAAACCAGAAGAGTTTAAAAGGACTAGAGAGAAAATTAAAATGACAGAAGACAAAAGAATTCAAATATACACTTATTGGTGCCTCTGAAGAAGAAAACAATAAGATACAAAAAAGTGTTCAAACTATAATTCAAAAATCATTTTTTCAATAAATACTCGAATCCACCATTTCAAAGTTGACATAAATTATGTTTCAGTAAAAATGCATGCAACTGATAAAACTGGTGAAGTCTCTTGCCTGGTAAAGATATTAAACTTCAAAAATAAAGAAAGAACCTATGAAGAGTATAAATCTAGTAAGTTTCAACTTTCCCACAGCCACCTTATAATGCCAAAAGATGGTAGGGAAATGCCATGTCCTCAGGGAAAAGATCATGCACTCCAGAAATCTGCATAGTCAAAGTATTGTCCAGACACAAACAGACCAACAGCAGACATCGCAAACATGGATGAATTAGGAAATATAGCACCATGAATACTTCTTAAAGAAACTAACTTTATGAAGATGGATGGTGGTGATGTTTGCACAAAAAAAAGAAAAGAAACTAACTTTAGCCAATCAATAAAAGGAAGAAGCAGCTGTGGCAAGAGTAAAGGTAGTAAGCGATGAATCCATTTGAATGTAGAGCTAAGATTGAACTACTATGGCAATGGTGGTCGCAGGTCAGGCCATGGACTTTACTGACCATGACAATGTACAAAGGGCTACGACCCACCCAGTAGGAGGGTTGGTGTGAGAGAGCAAGAAGGGCCAGGGGGATGAACTGATAAACGTTGTTTAAAATACACAATTCATGTACAGTCTAAATAATACTCTGTGTATACTATTTTATGGTATAAAAAGACCCATTAGAAACCAAAGAATGTACATCCTTTAGAAAAAATAAAAGGAAAGGTAAAAAAAGAAAAAGAATCAGACAGGATCACATAATAAAACATGGTGTGCTGAAAAGCAAAGTTTGAAACAAAGTGACACAGTAAAATTGAAAATAGAAGAATCAACAGAGACTTATCTGGCAGATACAAACCCAAAGAAAGCAGGGTCATCACAGCAGTGCCAGACAATATTGAACACAAGTCAAAAAGTACCAAATATGGCAAAGAGTGGCACTTTAGAACAATGCCTACGATACATAATATAGATCTGTCATGAATATTTATGCACCAAATAATAACAAAGTATTCTTAAAACAAAAACAAGAAATACAAGTGACCTTATCAATTAAGTTTCTTTGGCTACAAGCAACAAAAACCAATTCTAGCTCATTTAAGACTGAAAAGAATATATTGAATCACATAGCTGAAGATTCCAGAGCTGGAATGGTTTCAGACAAACCTGATTAGGATGTCATCCTCAGGGGCTTGCTTGACGGTTCCTGACATCCTCGGTTTCTCACCTGAGGCAGCAGAGGGGGTAATCAACTGCCTCAACCGCCCAAACAAAGGTCCACATGTTTAATCCTGGGTTTTGTGCTGAAGTAGACACTGCAGTCATGGGAATTAAATCATACACTGATGGCGCCTGGGTGGCTCAGTCGTTAAGCGTCTGCCTTCAGCTCAGGTCGTGGTCCCAGGGTCCTGGGATCGAGCCCCACATCGGGCTCCCTGCTCTGCGGGAAGCCTGCTTCTCCCTCTCCCACTCCCCCTGCTTGTGTTCCTGCTCTCACTCTCTCTCTGTCAAATAAATAAAATCTTAAAAAAAAAAAATCATACACTAGGTTAGGCTCAGCTAACTTTTTCTGTGAAGAGTCAGAGAGCAAATATTTTTTACGCTGCAGGACACACAATCTCTGTCACAACCACTCACAACTACTATGCCATTGTAGCACAAAAGCAGCCATATATAAATGAACGAGCAGGGCAGTATTATCATAAAACTTTATTTATGGACACTGAAATTGGAGTTTTGTATGATTTTCACATATCATGAAATATTATTCTTCTTTTGGTTTTTTGCAACCGTTTAATGATGATAAACCATTCTTAGCTCACACTTAATAAAATGGGTGGCATTCCAGGATTTGGCCCACGGTTGGTAGTTTACCAACCTCTGCTATAGGATACCCACAAAACTTGAGCACAGAAGACTGAGAGTAAGGGAGAAGTTAGCCCCTCAAAGCAAATTAGGGTAGTGAGTGCTGAGCAGCAAACACAATAAATGTTCACTCTAGTACCATGATGCCTTACAATTTTAGTCCCAAAGGGCTTAAGGGGGTGTTGCCCACTGAACTCAAATAATTCATCCTGATGCTAGAAGCATAACAAATGGCCCACCTCCGGCTCCGAACCCCCTTTCACCCACCATTAGAGTTGCCAGGACGCAGAACCCATATGACTGTCTACTTTCTGTGGCATCAACAAAACAAGCAAGTCAACAATCAGGATGGCTCTGCACATTCTGAATGTGGACTACTCAGTCAGTGCCTGGTTCCCAGGGTTACTGACACCAAGAAATCATATGATTTGGGGATAATCCACACGTTCTTGCATTTATTCAACAAGGAGCTAGTTATGGATCACCATCCATTATTCTAGGCTCTGGGAAAAAGAACAAAAAGCAGAGAAAAAAAGGGGGGTAAGAATCTGCTTTCATGGAGCTTATCAATTAATTAATTAAAAAGTAAATAGAGAAAACAGAAAAATAAAACAGGGAAAAGAACGAGGGAATGTTGGGCGCCATTTTAAATATGTGGTCAAGGAAATCCTACTGTAAAGATAACATTCAGGCAAAGATTTGAAAGAGAAGAGGGAGTGAGCTCTCCAAAAATCCAGGGAAAGAGTATTTTAAGCAAAGAGACTAGCAAGTGCAAAGATCCAGGGGCAGGAGTGTGACTAGCATTTAAGGAGGTTAGGATGGCTGGAGCCATGTGAATGAGGATGCAAGTAAGAGAAGATGAAGTCAGAAAAGTAGTAGAAGAGGAAGCACAAATCACAAAGGACCTTGGAGGCCATGGTACTCACTTTGATATTTACTCTGAGGGTGCCATAGCAGGGTTTTGAGTAGACAAAACATGATTTGACTCACTCTCTTAAGTGATCATTTGGACTGTTATATCAAAGATAGAATTTTGAGGGGCAAGGGCAAGAGACAGGGAGACCAGTTAGGAGGCTGCTGTAATCATCTAGATGCCTCGGCCCCCACTCTCTAGGAGAGAGCATTCCACTGGTCGAACTACAAATCTGTCTTCAAGCCTCCAAGTGCAGCTTATGAGAAACTAAGCCATCACACAGCTTTGCAGAACAAATGCTAGTACAGTTAGCTCAGATATTTACCACCCCAAGCTGGCTCCTGTATGAGCAGACATCATCAGGGAAGCCCCAGCTGACACCCCCTGGCACTACACACAAGGAATTGAGAGAACAGTGCTGTTGGTGACCTGTTGCCTAATATTACCCTCAACCTCTGCAAATCCACTACTCCATTTATTCTAGAAAATGTTCATCCTCCACTTTGGTTCAAAGGTCTACTGCCAGCATTTACCTAAGCTCTCCACTCAGCTGCCTTTCTCACTGCTGAGACTGAGCAAGGTTAATCACCATGAAGTATTGGTGTTAAGAGGTAGCAGAGATGCCATGAGTATATTCTCATCATGGAGGAGTGTCTGCTTCCTTATACAGCATGCATATGCCTTCTTCTTTGAGCTAAATTACTCTGAACAAAAATGCACGGACATTAACTCCAGATTTGTGGAAAGAAGGGAAAAGACAGCACCACCGCCTCCACCAGTATGTCCAAGCCAAAACATGACCACCGGTTCAGCAGCACCACCTTCAGGGCTGCCCTGAGAAGTGCATATTTGAGAGCCTGAAAGGGACAGTTTTTACATCCCAAACACCCATATAAATGCCAGAAAAGAGATCTGTTATCCTAGAGTAAGAGGATTCCACGATGGTCAAAGATGTTTGATGAATTCTGAGGCTCACAAGATAATGGCAGAAAGCCCCAATTTCCCCCAAAGGGCAAAAGTTTGAATGATGCTTCACTTCCTCTGCGAATTCGAGGGCCCTGAAGTTCATGTTTACTGCTGAACAGCTGCTCACCTGCCCTAAGCCCATGTTTTTAATATAAGCTACATAATAGTATCATGGGGGGAGAGGGTGAAAAATGCCAGTGTTTATGCTCCTCCCCAGGCAGTTGACTCGGAAATCCTGTGAGTGAGGTCCAGGCATCACCGGAGTGATTAAAATGTGCAGCCAGGTTCAAGAGCCTCATCCTGAGCTATCAAAACTCATGTTCCCATTCCTTAAGTTGGGGCAAAAATCATTCAGGAAAATCCAAGGACAAAGCAAACTGTGTCTCCGAACCTAATTCAATAGAAAAGCAGCCCCGGGCAGGGTCTGTTCTCCCTTTGAGAATGGGAATTGTAAGCGGCGGAAACTCAGGGTCAGAGATACTTCCCTTTGCCTTTGCTCTGTAACACCACAGCCAAGACAAAGCTACAAATCCAGTGTCCCCTGTATACTTCCCTGCTCCAGAAAAAAAACTGGTTCTGTTTCTCTATCTGCTTCTTGACAAGCTGCCTTGTCATCGGCGAGCTTTTAACTCCCTCTTCTTGGAACACTCCCCTCTCACAGTACGCTTTACTCCATTCTTCTTCACCTGACTAACTTTTGCTCGAGGCAATAAACCTTCCCTGCTTCTGAGAGATGATCTCCTGTTTGCTGCACCGCATTCTCTGCTCCTTGCTAGCATAGCACTCAGCGCACTGTGTTATACTGCTTTTCATCAAGTCTAAGACACTATCAATTAGGAGACACATTATTTCATGGAACACTAAGGAACAACAAAAAAAGAACTGTCAATAAAATTATAACAATGCTTTCTTGTAACTTAGAATTTTCATTTCATACATAGTGAAAGAATTCTTTTGGTCTAATTTTGAGTTCTATCAAAGAGCCCAGGGTTTTGTTAGCATTTCTTATTTAACCAACTAATAGTCTCAATTTTTCCTCCGTTGACATGCCACAGAAAGTTAAGCAGTTGCTGTTCAAACTCAGCAAAAGTTGTTTCCTTTCTATTTTTTTTTCAGCAAAAGTTTCTGATATTCATGTTTGACACCTGAATGACAGCCCTGCATGATGAATGATTGGTCACATCAACTCCTTGTTATTTTGAAATTTCTTTCATCTTTTCAAAGGGATTTGGCAATTTCTCCTGCCTTCAATTGAATTGCTTGACATGTGATAGTGGTATTTCTCCAACTTTAATGTGCATATGAATCACCTGAGGATCTTCTTAAAATGCAGATTCTGACTCTGTGAGTCTGGATAGGGCCTGGGATTCTGCATTTCTCACCACAAGTTCCAAGGTGATGCTGATGGTCTTAGTCTGGAGACCTCACCTGGTATGGCAAAATGGCAGGCAATCCTTTGCATGTATCTGTCACAACACCTTACACAACTTATTCAGCTTGTATTTTCCTTCCTTGGGATCCATCAAGCATCTTATTAATTTGTAAGAAAATAGGAAAGGGGGGTCCATCCCTCCAATGATAAATATTTTATTTCACTAATACCAAAGAGACACACCACTGCAGTGTTTCTAGCCTTTCTGCAAATGCAATAACTTTCCAATCTAATGCTGAATGATAGTATCATCTTTAAAAGCATTATAAATGGCAATTAGCTCAATGCATGGAGAATCAACAATGTATATACTGGTGAAGAGAAGACAGTAAGAATAGCTGTGATCCAGTTTGTACCCACACAAACCAAGACTACTTATAACTACTGCCTTGCCAATAGCATTTGCGAGATGCCATCAATTGGAACGTGCAACTTGATTTCAAAGACGTACAACTGCAGAAAAAGAATGCATGCCTTAACATGGATGCAGTAGTATAGTGATCTATGTCTTGTCTCTTCTACCCAAAAGTACTGTTACTTGAGTGCAAGAACTAGGAAAGCCTTTGTCCAAAGCACAGAACTCTGTGTCAGGCACGAGGTAAGTGCATGTGGTGCAGATGCAACCTTAATACTCTCCCAACAATGTCATTTTGGCTGGCCTAGGAGTCGGTGACACACTTATTTGTAACATGCATATTTGAAATGTTCTCTGGTCATGCCTACCCAGGGCTTACTGTGAGTAAACTGGGGACAACCAAGTGCTTGTCAGCTAATCCTAGCCCAGGATGATGGAATAGATAGTAGTGGTACCACAAAGGCTTACTGTGTGATTCTTTGAGATTCTGGTAACTGTAATTTGCCTTTTCATACATTATGACTGCTTTACTCCTTCATTCCCACTCTCCTGGCTGGCCTGCATTTCATTTCTCCTCTTTTTTGGGGTGATGGTTCAAATAAAATGGAAATTCAATGTCCCTATAGTATGATTCATTTGGACCTTTTAGTTCATGAGTATCTCTGATATAAGTATATGAGTCTCCAACCTTCAAAAGAAAATGAGGGAAGAATTATGTTTAACATGTTACAAAAGCATTTCATGAAACAGCATGTTCATTGACATGGAAGTTGGAAATATATATTAATTTAATATTGCTGAGGAAATCAGGCAAAATCTCAATAACTGTAGAAAATTAGATTTTCATGATCTGATTTTTTAGCTTCCAAACCATGGTGCATAAGACAGCTATTCAAATAAGAAAAGCCCTCCACCTAAAGCAATCTCATTGGAATAGAAATGGACATTTTATAGTCCAAAACATGAGAATTTAAATAAAGTCATTACATTTTCAGACTTGAAAGACCTTAGAAATCATCTTGTCTAAACCTCTTTATGTTCATAAGGTTGGGATCTTTATAGGCCTTCCCATCCTTACGATTCTAATATTCTTTATAATTTTAACATTCTTTATGCATGTGAAAGCATGAGAGTGTTCAAAACTTGATTCACAACAATAAAACTTCTTTTTGTATATTTTTCCATCACAAAATCTTTTTTAAAATTTATTTATTTGAGAGAGAGCATACTAGAGAGAGAGAGAGCATGTGCAAGCACAAGCGGGGAGAGGGGCAGAGGGAGAAGCAGACCCACCATGGAGCAGGGAGCCCAATGTGGGGCCCAATCCCAGGACCCCGGGACCATGACCCCATCGGAAGATAGATGATTAACCGACTGAGCCAGCCAGGCACCCCTCAATCACAATATCTTAAGTTAAATATTCCTTACTCTGAAAAAGAAAATGAAAAGATAAGAAAAGTTTCTATCTGTATCCTCTTTCCCTATATAATAGAACTCATTAAAAAATGCAACTAGTGACCCTAACTAGGCAGATATACAGCCAATAATCTTACTACTCAAGGATACAAAAAGTAACATTATTTCTGTTTAGACCTGGGGAATGGACAAATCAAAGAACAATACTATTTTTATGTTAAGGTAATATGTTTATAAGGGTTGGGGGAAATGCTTCTATAAGTGGGGAAAAAATATCCTCAAATTTTAAGCTAACTTTTTTCTAAGCCTTAATTTCAAATTTCTTTAATATTCATATTTGCTATAAAAAAAACTGAAGTTCTTAAAAATTCTTTACAGGAATCTGACTGCTTACATCGAAAAATCTTCCCAAAAAATAGTTAGATCCAGCAGCAATTTCCATCACTGAGAGTACTTCTAGTATTTCTTCATTCAATATTCCCCAAGCAGATATTTATTGCATGCAAACCACTTTTATATTTCTCTTGTATTATTCTGGTATGCACAAGAATGTGGAATATCAACTCAAGGCCTAAAAAGTGCTAATGTGCCTTTAACAGGGTCTAATTTATGGATAAAGGAGCTTAGTTATTGAGGTTGGAAGGTGCCTGTGTTGTCTTTTCCTTTCCTTTCACATATAAATTATGTTAAAGAACCATTTTTCTGAAGCCCATACAATGGATATCCTTACAATACTTGGCCTATACAAGAGATGGCTACAAATGTCTATAAACTGCTTTGGCCCTAACTAAGCCCTGATTCTGTTACTTTCATGTGTACCTGGAACAGACTGGCAGATCTGCCTACCGAGTAGGCAGAAAACCAGGAAACAAAATCTTTGTCAATTCATTTGCAGGAAGGACAAAAAGTCATAAACTCATACTCCATAAAAACTGAAGCTTTGGTGACCTCTTGTGGGGTAATTTATTAGTAGTTCATAATAAAGCAGTCCCAGAATGGAATCTGAGACAAGTTTTCTTTGTAGGACCATTACACTGACTAGGCCTGCTGAGACCCAGTGGGCCTGTTATAACCTAGAAATGCCTATACATACATAAAGTTATCAGTGCTGTGCTAATAACTGCATTTGATTATGTACTCAAGAGAGCTTATCTATATATAAACACACATCAGGAATGATTTAAAGTATTAAATATATTAAGACACTTTAGAATCTCCTATCCATTGGGTAGGAAGGAATCTTCCAACAACCTATTCAGTATTTGATGGCCTTCTGCAAGGGATGAAATCACAAGGGAGTTTGGGAAGAGATTATGGATAATCAAAACTAAACTAACAGGCATAGTATAAGTGCTCAATAAATGAATTAATGGAAAAAATAAATTAAAGGATCATCTTCATACTTAGTAGTTAACATTACTATCATGAGGCTTTTAATGAGGTCACATAGCTGGCAAGGAAACATTGTTATTTTATAGCTCTACCCTGCATCATTTGTGTAGATTTGTATATTGCAATTTGGTGCCTTGTAAAAAATACACAGAAATACATGACATGTACTAACTGGTATGAATGAATGACTTTATAGAAAAAATTTTAACTGGATTTGCATTAAAAGAAATGTGTCTAAACTGGGGGGAAATATTCATTCAGAAGGAAAAAAATGCATCTTAATTATTTAATTTGTACAATTGTTCATTGTACAAAGGGAATTTGTACCAACATAAAGAGTAGACAGGAGAATAAGTAAGCTTGCTAAAAACATCAGAAAATAATGAATGCTTCTTGACTAGCTGCCTTGTCATCGGCGAGCTTTTAACTCCCTCTTCTTGGAACACTCCCCTCTCACAGTACGCTTTACTCCATTCTCTTCTTCACCTGACTAATTAAGTAAGAGAGAATAAGTAAGCTTGCTAAAAACATCAGAAAATAATGAATAGGAAAAACAGCTCCCTATTTGGTCCTATAGCATTCAAATAAAACATGCATATTGCATCCCCTTTAGTGTCTTTTGGTCCTTTTGCTACTCTTCATCACTTATATGATAAATTACTTCCTTCATAGAGAGCATTGTAACAAGCAGAAATAGATTTCTGTGGCTCATTGCAATTACAATTGGGTAATACTGATTAGTCATCTGGTCCAATCTCTACTAAAGTAAACCAGCACTCCTTCTCTATCAAAGACATGACAATTTGGTGTTTGATGACTCCAAATACATCATGAGTGACAACTGATGGAGGAGATAAAGCCATTATCCCACACTTAGAAAAATATTAGAATATTACCCCCAGAAATATAATGCTGTACTTTGCTATTGAATGAGAAGTAAAACAACTAAAAGTGAACTGAATTAAAACATCAAGCAACCAGATCTAGGGTTGTGATAGTTTGAGCATAACCACTTGGACTTTCATCACTGGCAATTCATCAGAATATATCTATTTTCCATATACTCTGGAATATCACTTTTCAGAATTTCCTCTTAAGAGTGTTTCCTTAAGAATCAGATTTGTCTATAAATTCTTGAGTAAGAAATCTGAAAAGTATACAAAGTTCTTTCTTAGTTTTTCCTTTTTAGCTCCTTTTTAGTTCCTTTTTAGTTTTTTCTCCTTGAAATTCAGTCAGGTATCAGTCTCATGACTCTGAAAGTATTAAGGGGTAATCTGAAATGTGAATATTTTAGAAGATAGGTCAATAGAAATAAAGGCCATTGAATACGCATTGAAAAACTAAGAACCAGGTTATCTGGCATAGCTGTTCTGATAGTAACAAGATTTCCTTTGTGTATACCTGGTTCAAAAGCTGAGATTGCTTCCTTGTAGGAAGATGGGAACACTCCTATGTTTTCTTCTATGAGTTTCATGTTTTCAGGTCTTATATTTGTATTTAATCCATTTTTAATTAATTTTTGTAAGAGGTGTAAGATATGGGTCCAGTTTCATGGTAGGAGATGGAAAGACAGGAGGAGAGAAAGGTTAGGAGTATTTATGGTAGGAGATGGGAAGGCAGGAGGAGAGAAGGGTGGGAGTATTTATCCTACCCTTCCCAACTTCATCATAGTTCGAGTCATGACTATTTTCCTCCAACCCACCACAGCTCGTCACTGGGCAACCGATGTCCACAGTTCTGCCTTCCCATCTCCTTCCCATCTCCCCCTTTGGCTGAGCCCTGCTGGAAGCCAGGGAGGGGATGTGGGGTAAGGAAGGTACCTGGTGGTATAGAGGTCAGCCTCCTGGGGCACAGAGAATGTATCTACATGGGGAAGTGGGATGGTAGACAGAAAATAACTAGTGTAGAAGGCCTATATTTTATTAATTTAAAAGTTGAAGAAGCACAATATTCAAATATTTAAAATTTCAATTTTTTTCTCAGCACTCTCTGCCCCCTTTCTTGCTTTTACTCCATAGGGCTTATTATTCTTTAGCATATTTTATAATGTAAAATTGTATTTTATTTATTTTCTATCTCTCTCACAAGAAAGCAAGCTCCTTGAAGGCAATAATTTTGCCTGTTTTCTCCACTGCTGTGACATCAGTATGTATTTGTTGAATGAATGAGTATGTTAAGGGTCCCTAGCAAACAGTGAATCATGGAACACTACATCAAAAACTAATGATGTGATGTATGGTGATTAACATAACATAATAAAATAAAAAAAATTTAATACACATATAAAAATATCTCTAATAATGCATATTTACTAATGTGCATTAGTAAAATGAATATAGTACTTTCTTATTTAAAACTAATAGCATTAATATAATGTAATGCCAAAAAGATGTAATGGTAAAATAAATAAATGCTTTATGTAAGTTAATTGTCCTTTAGAATGGCATATCTCTGAATTCGGTCAGGACACTAAACCACGTTTTTAATGTTGTTGCTTTTGTGTGTAAACTTAGAGCTGCTGTTTACTCATATTCTTCATTAAGGTTAATGAGAGACTAATGGTCCCAGCATGAAGCAGATGTGTAATGCATATTCAGTCCCTACTATGTGATAATTACTGTAGAAGCATCACATACATAATTTATGGCAGACTGACATTAATTGATGTGTTTCCTCCTTTACCCCCTGCCCACATACCCATTTCCAGATACTAGAAGTTAAGCTCCATAAGAATAAAGACCTTGTTTTCTTGTTCACCCCTGTATTTCCAGCTACTGCACTAGAACTTGACACATAGTAGATGCTCAATAAATATTTTTTTGAATGAATGTTTGCACTCCTCGGCAGCAAAACTATAATAAAGAGGTTATAGGTCATTTTGTTTATATAAGAATAGCAACAGATGGTCTTTCCCTTCTATGAGCTTACAAGGAAGATAAGACATCCTTGTGTAAGAGACAAAAGCAAAATGTTATTGGAGCAGAGTAAGTTGAGTCAGATTACTCAGCTCAGGATGCCCAACTCCCCACATGGTAGCTATTTGTCCTTAGGCACAAACTTTTCCTTTCAGTATCAACTTCAGTGACTTTAAAATAAAGTCATAATGGCACACACTTCATAGGGCTCTTGGGAGAACTAAATGAAATAAAGTATATAATGAGCTTAGCTAAATATCAACAGATAACAAAAACTCACTAAATGCCAATTGTTAGTGCTTATAGTTAAGAAATTCTGTGATTTAATTAACTGCTATAAAGTGTGTTTTACATAAAGTTGAGAAAAAATATTTTCTGGTATTACCTCTGATAATTACAGCTCATTCCTATTTAGCTAATTAGTTTTTTTGGACAAAGAGTAACCTGCATCTGAACTTCATGGCATATGCCTCAGTAAACAAGAAAATTATTATTCATGAATTAACATTATTGAGTAAAAGTGATTGTATAGGAATAAGCAACTTTCTCAACCAACTTCTAATCATCCAAATTATGGGGAAACAGGGCTTTTATTAAAAATGGGGAATTGTTAATGAAAGTAGGAACCTCTGCTAATCTGTGGAAGTTATCTTTAACTTCCATGAGAGTTTAGCTCACTCATCTGTAGAAATGTCATTTGTGTAATACTATTTACCACTTACTTGCTTCTGGCATTTTTCAGGACTATATGCCTTCCTCCACAAGGTACCTATGCTTTGATCTGTAAAATATTATCTTAAACCACAAATGCCTGGGTCAGAAAGTCTTATAGAGAAAAATATCATAAAGAATATGTTGAAAAAGTCAGAATATCTAAAACTTGGATCATTTATTAGTATTTGAGCAAGATTATCTCCTGGACAGTTAGTTATGCAGGTTTTTAGGTTCACAGATGTAACATTTTTATGTATAAAGTCAAAGACTATTTCTAATCCAAACATTACATAGATACAGTAAATCATTAAAGAGACTTACCTAGTATTTCAATCTGTTTTCTACTAATAAGTATTTGAAAAACAAAAGCCCCCAAATCCTAATTGTTCAAGCATGTAATTAAAATTCAACATGAGAAGCCTTCTGAAAGAAGTTTGATAGTGACACACTTGGCCAAGTTTTTATGTATACACACACAAATTCTGTCTCATTTATCTCCTTTACAGCAAGGGTATTAGAATGTATAAATATGTGTTACAACTGCTAGAACACTGGAACAATATTGTAATCTGAAAAGCTAATTTATTCCAGACATCATTTGACAGAAATGGTACCTCAAAAGAAGTAGAATATTATGAGATTTTTATTGCAAATAAGGTTCACATATACTTTCAAAGAAAAAGAATGGGAAAAGAGGGCATCTTTAAATGTCTTCAAGATTAATGCCAAGACATTCTGAATTGGCCTTGTCACAGAAGAGCAGAAGAATGTGTAACTTAACTACCATCTTCACATACATATGCTATAGTTTTTAGAGACAGTTTTCACTTGGGCCTATTTATTCAGACAGTATTATATTCCCAACAATAATAATGTTTATTTCTTCATCCTGTTTAAATCAGATTTAAGCACACAGCTGTAGCATGTTGAATTTTTAAGAAACAAAGTCAGTCCAGTTTCATGAGTTTGGGCTTTTTATTCCATATTTGAATTTATTTTTCCTGGAAAGGAAAAATAGTTATAACAGCACCTGGTATGGTGCCATGAACATAGTGGAGGTTTAATAAATATTTATCACTGTTGAAGTTAAAAGAAACACTGATCTGCACTCTGCATGATATGTTGGAAAGAACCATATTGCTTGCAAAAAGCATAAACATTTGGTGAAGCATGTGAATCTTAGGCAATTTTTGAAAATGATTATTTTGCAGGTGGTCTAATTTACTACAGAAAGGATAAAATGTTACCTATAACTATGATTAAGAGTCACTAAAGTCTAAAGGACTGTTTAGAAATGCAGACTCTACAGAATGCTGAAAAGTCTTACTCTTTGTATTGTGATCTGATGGGCCTTGGCAGCAGATGAATTCAGAAGAGAACCCCAGCTATCGGCCTGCAGGAGAGAGGGACGTAAACCAAGCGGGGACAAGGCCAGCCTGATGGATATGACTCTAAAATTTGCCCCAATTTCAGCTTCTAAGGGGACATATGAAACTTGAGTCCAGGCCAGCTTAATGTTGATAGTCATCATCTTAAATATGCCAGGTAAGAGCATGTCACCAGAAATTGGCTAAATGGGAAATGCTATTATCCAATTGATGACAGTTTTATGTTTGGAGAGGGAGTGGTTGTCTGGGTTATAAGAGGGCCTTAGCCAGTGGACTGCAGACAGGAGAACATTGGGATAAGATCCAGATCCCCCAGAGAGAAGGGGCTGGCAAAACTAGTCAGCTTTCCAGGCCCAGACAATTTGGCCAGGGCCTGGGGCTGGAATCCATTACCAGCAGAGAATGAAGTCCAAACACAGAACAGAGGCAAGAGTCTAGGCATACAGTAGGGTTGGAATTGGGACCAAGGAGCTTAATATTGGTGGCCACATTGTTGTTTATACAGGCTCACTCAACAACAAGCTTAGGGCAATAGATAAGTTCCAGACACTGTTTATTGATAGGAATGAAACTCCTGACAACCTGTCAGGCTTGAGTCCCATCTGAGTAACAATTTGATGATGTTGTGTCTATAGGTTGATGTTAAAGTCATATCTGCTTCTTGGTTGGGCATGGCTATGCAAGAAATGTCAGTTTGAAGAATCTGATTTTTATTTGGTGAGCGCTATAAATTGTGTAAGACTGATGAATCACAGACCTGTACCCCTGAAACAAATAATATATTATGTTAATTTAAAAAAATAAAAAATAATAATT
Source organism: Mirounga leonina (assembly GCF_011800145.1). Taxonomy (NCBI): domain Eukaryota; kingdom Metazoa; phylum Chordata; class Mammalia; order Carnivora; family Phocidae; genus Mirounga; species Mirounga leonina. Next base: position 87,672,963 of record NW_023270807.1, on the reverse strand, counting down.
AAATAAGTAAATACTGATAAAAAATAATAAACTTAAACCCAAACCTACATTAAAATTGGCCATTCACTTATATACTAGAATGTCAACTCCACAAAAGGCATCTTTGTCTCTTTGTTCACTGAAGTATGCCATATGCCTAACTGGCACACAGTTAACATTCAAGAGGTATTTGTCAAGTTAAAGAATGAATTAGCCAAATATTAAGTGCCACACAAGTGATCTGAAAGCTTCAGTGTATGCCCTGACGGAGACCCTTATCTCCTGTAGCTGCAGGGCTGGAACTGCTGAAAATCAAGCACAGAACTTTATACTGCAACTGACTGAATTACAAAGCAAGTTGAACTCCCAGCTTCATGGGGCACCTACTGTTAAAGTGAGGGTATTGCCTGGGAAGGGATGGGATCCTGAAAGTTGAAATGTGGGAAGACTCTGATGATGCTGGGGCCATCAAGCCCCTAAATTCTGATGAGTCTTCTTGGCCAGTGGAAGCAGACCCTCCACCCAAAATGAATGAGGCCCCTCCACTCCCAATTGAAGAAAACTCTCCACCCCTGTCTGAGGGGGTTAATCCTGACTGAGAAAACTGAAATGGCCTCTCCTGAGGCACTTGCCATGCAAGACAATGTTTAATCTCCTCAGGACCAACCACTACCACCCCTCTTTGCTTCTTGGACCTAAAACTTGACTGAAACCTCAAAGGGCCCCTAAAATTGAGATACAAAGTGTAACCCATAAGAGGTGTGCTACACTCCCCCAAAATATTTAAACATTCTAATTTATATGAACAGAAATCTGGAGAACATGTATGGAAATGGATATTGAGGGTGTGGGATAATAGTGGAAGGAACATAAACCTAGATCAGGCTGAATTTATGAATATGGGCTCACTAAGCAGAAATTCTGTATTGAATGTTGCAGCCTGGGGAGTTAGAAAGGGCTCCAACAATTTCTTTGGTTGGTTGGGTGAAACATGGACCAAAAAGTGGCCCACAGTTAGCAGGGTAAAAATGCTGGACGTGCCTTAGTTTAATGTAGAAGAAGGGTCTCAAAGACTTAGGAAGATGGGAATATTAGAGTGGACTCGTCCTTTAAGACCTATTCACTCACTCACTCCAGAATACATGCCTTTCATCAAGACTGTGAGAAACAAATTTGTGAGGGGAGCCCCAGAAACCATGAAGAGCAATGTGATCACTCTTCTCTGGAGACCAGACCTTACAGTGGGGACGGCAGTCATTGAACTGGGAAACCTAAATGTACTGAGAGTAAGTGGATCCTGGTGTGGCACAGATGAAATGAACACACTCAAATATCAAAGGCAATGTGGGCATGGTTACTGTAATAGACAGCAGAGTCAAAGCAATAGTTAGAATAGTCCAACTCACACAGACCTATGGTACTGGCTAGCAGATCATGGTGTTCCTATAAGTGAAATAAATAGGAAGTCTACTAAATTCTTACATGATCTGTATAAGCAAAAAAGTTCTAAATCGATTGAGTAAAAGTCTAAGTAGAATCATAAAAACAGAGAGCCATGGTCTCCTAATCATTTCCCAGACTTGAGCCAGTTTACAGACCCAGAACCCCTTGAATGAAAGACAGTCCAAATCTCCTTGAGGAAGGACCCCACTATAATGCCAAAAATGTATACTGTTAATCTTTCCCCCAGTCTTTCCTGCAGGGATCTATGGCTCCTTACCAGAGGATCTGTGCACTGGGGAAAAGGAAATAATCAGATCTTACTAGACACTGGCTCTGAACTGACACTAATCCCAGGAGACCCAAAATATCACTGTGGTCACCAGCCAAAGTAAAGGCTTATAAAAGTCAGGTGGTCAATGGAGTTTCAGCCCAGGTGCAATTCACAGTAGGCCCAGTAGGTCAACCAAACCCAGTGGGCCAACCAAAATAACCCAGTTTTGGAACTCATAATTAGAATAGACATACTCAACATCTGGCAGAATTCCCACATTAGTTTTCTGACTTGTAGAGTTCAGAATGTTATGGTGGGAAGCCACTGGAACTGCCTTTACCTAGGAAAATAGTAAACCAACAGCAACACATTCCTAGAGGGATTGCAGAGATCAGTGGATTTAAAAAAATGCAGAGAGGATGAGTCCCATCATATCTCCTTCAATAAGTCTATTTGACTTGTACAAAAGACAGATGGATCTTGGAGAATAACGGTGAACTACTGTAAGTTTAAGGATGTGGTGACTTCAATTGCAGCTGCTATACCAGATGTGGTTTCACTGCTTTGAGCAAATTAACACATCCCCTAGTACCTGATAGGCAGCTATTGATCTGGCAAAAGCCTTTTTCTCCATCCCCGTCACTTAAGCCCACCAGAAGCAGGTTGCTTTCAGCTGGCAAAGCCAGCAAGAGACCGTCACTATTCTACCTCAGGAGTATATCAACTCCCCAGCCCTATGTCATAATTTAGTTCATAGAGATCTTGATCACCTTTCCCTCCACAAGATACCACACTGGTCTATTACACTGATGATATTAGACTGATTAGATCTAGCAAGAAGTACTCTAAACTGATTAGGAAGACATTGGTGTGTCAGTGGGTGAGAAATCAATCTGACAAAAATTGAGGGGTCCAGTGGTGTGGGGCACGTCAAGATAGCCCTTCCAACATGAAGAAAAAGCTGCTGCATCTAGCCCCTCTTACAATCAGAAAAAGCGGCACAACACTTTAAGGGCCTCTTCAGATTTGGAGCAACATATTCTTCATCAGGGCATGCTACCCCAGCCATTTACCAAGTAACCTGAAGAGCTGCTCGTTTTGAGTGGGGCCCAGAATAAAAGAAGGCTCTGCAACATGTCCAGGCTGCCATGCAAGTTGCCCGGCTACTTGGGTCATATAATCTGGCAGATAAGAGTTACCAAGCAACCCCACTGCCCATCATGAGCTGGATGCTATCTTACCCATCAAGCCATAGGGTTGGGTATACACAGCAGGACTCCATCATCAAATGGAACTAGTATATACATGACTGAGTCCAAACAGGCCCTGTGGCATAAATAAGTTATATGAAGAAGTGGCTCAAAAGCGATGGTCCTTACTCCTGCTACACTGCCTTCTCCCTCCCAGATTGCACCTATGACCTCATGAGGAATTTCCTATGATTAACTGACAGAGGGAGAGAAGACTCAGGTCTCGTTTACAGATGATTCTGCACAATATGCAGGCACCACTCAAAAGTGAATAGGAGCAACACTACAGCCCTTTCTGGGACATCCTTGAAGGACAGTGGTAAAGGAAATCCTCCCAGTGAACAAAACTTTAGGCAGTATACCTATTTGTGCACTTTGCTGGGGAGAACAAATGGTCAGATACGCAATTATATATCGATTCATGGGCTGTCACCAGTGGTTTGACTGGATGGTAAAGGACATGAAAGGGACATGAAAACACGATTGGAAAATTGGTGACAAAGAAATCTGGGGAAGAAATACATTACTAGATCTCTGTATATGGGCAAAAAACATGGAGATATTTGTGAATGCTCCATGTGATGCTCATCCAAGAGTGACCTCAGCAGAGAAAGATTTTAATAATAAAGTAGATACCTGTTCTGTAGATCTTGTCAGCTTTTTTTCCAGCCAGCCCCTGTCATCACCCAATGGAAGCATGAACAAAATAGCTATAACTAACAGGGACAGAGGTTATGCATGGGCTCTGGGCTTCCATTCACCAAGGCTGACCTGCCTATGGCCATAACTGAGTGCCCAACCTGTCAGCAGCAGAAACCAACACTGAGTCCCTGATATCACATCATCCCCTGGAGTAATCATCCAGCTATCTGGTAGAAAGTTGACTGCATGGGATCCCTTCCATTATAGAAGGGGCAGAGTTTTGTTTTTACTGGAATAGACATTTACTTTGGATATTGATTTGCCTTCCTTTAATGTGATGTTTCTGCCAAAACTACCATCTGCGGACTTACAGAATGTCTTATGCACTGTCATGATATTCCACACAATATTGCTTCTGATCAAGGAACTCACTTCACAGTAAATGAGGTGTGGCAATGGACCCGGGTTCACTGAATTCCCTGGTCTTACTATGTTCCCCACAATCCTGAAGCAACTGACTTGACAGAATAGTAGAATAGCCTTTTGAGGACTTAGTTATAGCGCCAGCTCAATGCCAATACCTTTCAGGGCTGGAACAAGGTTTTCCAGAAGGCTGTGTATGCTCTGAATCAGTGTTCAATATATGATGTTATTTCTTCCATAACCAGAATTCATGGGTCCAGAAATCAAGGGATGGAAATGGGAGTAGCAGCATTCACTATTACTCTTAATGACTCACTAGCAAAATTTTTGCTTCCTGTTCTTGCAACTTTATGTCTGCTGGCCTAGAGGTCTTAGTTCCAAAGGAAGGAATGCTTTCACCAGGAGACACACAATGATTCCATTGAACTAAAAGTTAAGACTGCCACCTGGCCACTTTGGACTCCTTGTGTCTCTGAATCAACAGGCAAAAAAGGGAGTTACTGTGCTATTTTGGATGAGTGATTCTGACTGCTAATAGGATATTAGACTGCTATTCCACAATGGAGGGTAGGAAGAGTATGTCTGGAATAGAAAAATCCCTCAGTATTCCCATGCTTTGTGATTAAGGTCAAGAGAAAACTACAAAAACCCAATCCAGGAAGAACTACTAATAGCCCAGACCCTTCAAGAACAAAGGTTTTGGTCACCTCATCAGGTAAACAACTATGACCAGCTAGGGTACTTGACAAAGACAAAGGGAATACAGCATGGGTAGTAGAAGAAGGTAGTTATAAACACCAACTATGACTCCATGACAAGTTGCAGAAATAAGCACTATAATTGTCATGAGTTTTTTTTCTTCTTATTTTGTTGAGAATATGTCTGCATGTGTATTAGTGTGTGTATGTGTATCTCTATTTTATTCCTTCTCTTATTCCCCTATTCTGTAACATAAAATGTATTGGCTTTATGATACCTAAGGATTGTTCATTTTACATCATAGTATTTAGGTTACAGGATATCAAAAAGAATAGTCAACAATACTCAAGGACTTTACGTCCTCTTCTAGAGAAGGGTGCATTTTCAATTATATGCAGGATAGTTGTATTGTCTTAAATGAAATTATGCTTGTTACTGTCTTCATTTGGAGAGTAAGTATGGTTTGTTTATTTATTTATTTATTTGACAGAGAGAGAGACAGCAAGAGCAGGAACACAAGCAGGGGGAGTGGGAGAGGGAGAAGCAGGCTTCCTGCCAAGCAGGGAGCCCGATGTGGGACTCGATCCAGGACCCTGGGATCATGACCTGAGCCAAAGGCAGACGCTTAACAACTGAGCCACCCAGGCGCCCGAGAGTAAGTATGGTTTAAAGAGATGCTTGTAGGTGACAAGTTGATAAGAGTGAACTTGTGATGGCTAATTTTAAGTGTCAACTAGCCTCATATTTGGTAAAACATTATTCTGCATGTCTCTATGAAGGTGCTTTTGGATGAGTTTAACCTTTAAATCAAGAGATTAAGTGAAGTAGATTGCCCTCTCTAATATGGGTGGGCCTCATCCAATCAATCAAAGGCCTAAATAGAACTGAAAGGCTGACCTTCAAGTAAATAAGGGAATTCCTCCTGCCTGACTGCCATTGAGCTGGCCCATCAGCTTTCTCCTGCCATCAGACTCAGATTCAAACATCAGCTCTTTGGGGTCTCCAGCTTGCCATCCTTTGTGCTAAAACTACACCATCAACCCTCCTGGTTCTTGGGCTTTTGGACTCAAACTGGAACTGGAACTATGCCATTAGCTCTCCTAGATCCCCAGCTTACTGACAGCAGATTTTGGAACTTGTTGGCCTCCATAATCACATAAGCCAATTCCTTATATATATTTAAAAAAAACAACAGAATACATATATTGTACAATCTCATATATATCCTACTGATTCTGTTTCTTTGTAGAACCCTAATACATGGAGTTGCGGGGCTGGTTCATTCAGTAGCACAAAAGTATTAGGGAGAAGATTCTGCCACCTTCTCATTCTACCATCTTAACATCTTGCTTATCATCTTATGCTGGTTCCTCTCATGGCCCGAGTGGCTGCAAAAGCTATAGACATCACTTCTTCATCCAGCCACATTGAGAGTCGGAATAATGTTACTAGTTTTTTTTTTAAAGCTTTTATTTATTTATTTATTTGTCAGAGATATAAAGAGAGAAAGAGAGAGAGGGCACAAGCAGGGGGAGTGGCAGACAGAGGGAGAAGCAGGCTCCCCTCTGAGCAAGGAGCCTGATGCGGTACTAGAGCCCAGGACCCTGGGATCATGACCCAAGCCGAAGGCAGATGCTTAACTGACTGAGCCACCTGGGCATCCCAATGTTACTGTTGTTTAACATGTTTCTTTTTAAAAGCAAGTCTTTGGGAGAAATAACCCTAGGAGATTTCCCCTCATCAAAGGATGAAATAAAAATTGGCCAGAAAGATCACATGCCTCTTAATACAGTCTCTAGAGAACAGAATAAAATTACAATGACTGGCTAAGAGTAGTCAGATTTATCCCCTTGAGACAAGGGATCTGAGTGACTTTCCCTGAGCTAATGGCTACACAGCAGGTGAACAACTGAGCAAGTTTTAACAGCAAGAAAGATGGGGAAAATAAACCTGAAAGCAAATACCAGGATCTGCTCTAAGTATCCCGCCATAGGATAGTTCCATTTCCATGTATACGGGAAGTTTGAAATTTATTTCCTAATGGTTCTGAACCTCAAAATCAGATTTTCCCACTAAGTGATTAAGAGCTGATAGAGTCCACAGCTCAGCTGTATAGAGTCTCCACCCACCCCTTCAAGTTTGAAGCACTCACTCCACCAGCTATTGGGACTATTGGCACCTTCAGCTTTTATCTGATTCCTCCTTGGGAACTGACTTCAGCTGAAGAAAGAACCCTTATTCATCAGGTTGCACCGGGGTGGAAATAGAAGACTGGCCCATCCAGGAAAAGAAAGGAGCAGCCCCCTTTGCCTCAGTGCTAAGGTCATCCCAGCTTCAGACTTCCCTATAGCATTGGTTGAGGTCTTTATTATGACAGCATTTTAGTTCAGTCTCTCCTTTCACCCAATCCTGCTTTCTTTACTCACCTCCTTCCACCCCACCCCAGGTATAGATGCCAAGAGCCCTCCCAAATAAATTTCCCATATACAAATCTCAGAGTCTGTTTTAGGGAAAATCCAACCTGCTCAGCAGCAGACCACAGAGGGGACCGGGCCACAGTAGATAGGATATTCAGGTATGCTCCACTAGTGAAGACTATGTTCTGACATCTTCTCCAGAGCAGGAATTGTATCTGTGGTGAAATACATTACAATGTCTGTAATTTCTGTTTGTCTTAATTGGTATATAAAAGATCATTTTTTTCCTAATCTAGATGTAGAGATAGATACACTTTTAAAAAATGTCTAAAAAAATCACACAAGTAGGTTTCTAAAGAAAAGCTTTAAGCAAAGGATTTGCAAATGCTATTATTTTCTCCCTTTGTGCTGATATCTTTCATAAAAAGGCATGGCCATCTTTGCATAAATTGCTTTAAAAACAGTGATCAAAATACATTAGATTCATCTGTCCCCATCAGAAGGAAACATCATTACTAGGCAGTACCTAGGATTTCAGAACCCATTTGGAGATTTTTCAAAGGATCTCCCATAAATAACACCTAAAATGTACAAGGCACAGTCTTGGAGATACTAAAAAGAGTAAGATATACTGCCTTAAGGAGCTTATACCCTAGTGGAATAGACAAAGAAGCGGAAAAAATGTAGTGTGAAAAGTGCATTAAGGGTGAGGGTATTATGAGATGACCAGGTATGTCACCTCATTCAGCCTACAGAATAGGAGAGGCTTACCAGAAATAAGTCAGAAGTGCACTTAGCAGAAGGTACACTTGCAAGGAGGAAAAGAGTTCCTGGAAGAGAGGAACATACACATAGGCCCACATATAAGACCAAACAGGAATCATTCTAAAAACTGAAGTATTATTACCATATTCCCAGTACCCAGAAACAGTGCCTGACAAATGCTGAATCCTTAATCAATATTTGCTAAGTAGATGAATGAATAAATGGGAGTAGTTGCACTCAGCTGACACATGGAGTGTAAGGAAGGAAAGGGGTAAGAAATGATGTTGGAAGGGTACATAGGTATCAGATCATGGAGAGTCTTCCTAATATGTCAACTTAGAGGATTTAAACTTTATTCTGGAAGATATAGAAAATTTAAAAAATCAAGCATGGTGGCCATGGGCAGAGTTGCTGACAATCATGCACAGGATAGATTTACAGGCACAACTAAGGTAGGTAGGTAAAGAAACCATCACAGGAATGCAGGCAAGAAGTAGCAGGGGCTTGAGAAAGGTGACAGAAACAGGGAAATCATAAAAATCAATGAATCGTGGAGATATTTTCGAAGTACTATGAACAAGACTTGGGTAACATTTTCGATGTGGGTCTTTGGTGAGATACAAACACCATTTGCTTTGAAAAATCCTAGGAATTTTATTGGCCATTTAGTGTCCACCATGCAATGTGAGTTAGTCAGTTGTCCTAATTGATCCTGTCTCTAAAAGAGAAACCTTCACCAAGTTGATATAATCCCGAGTAGTACCATATGTTCTCTGGTTTTCTCTGTTCTAACCCCTTCCATTTCCATGGTAACCCATATAATAAAGGTAAAAGAAAGAAAGATTTCTGGTGTCTATGTTTTTCAGGGCTCTTGTTTGTCTTTGATGCTTCAGAAAGTAGTCCTTGCACCAAATTTTAATTATTCTGAAGAAATAACAAGTCAACTAAATATTACCAAGAGGGAAAGATATATTTTGTACCTTTCTTAATCTATATTCTTCTTCAAAGGAAGCCATAGCTAAACCCAAACTCAGATATTTATAGACCTTCAAATGTTCCCAAGAATGATAAGCTGGGATTTACAAAAGCAACAGGAAACCAGGCTGGCCACTCAATGTTATGCCACCTTGAAGAGATGATCACAGATAGTAAAGACAATGGAAGAGGGAAAAAAGTAAAGTTTTGTTCTCTTCCAAGTTCACTCCGGTTGTCTGGTTTCAATATTAGATCTTCTTATGAGTAATACCAGCCCTCTATAGTCAGTCTCAGGAATCTGCAAACTTAATTTTTTGATACTTCTACATAATGTCATTTATCAATAAGTTTGAGATGGAGTAGAAGACAATAATTTCAAAGAAAGGTATGATATGAGCTAGAATAAAGTATCACCATTATCTTAGTCACATATTACCCACTTTTCTCACAGATAGGTTCACAGTAAAATGGATAGTGAAGGAGGAAGAATAAAAACATTTCAACCCTAGTCCGAAGGCTATCTTATATATGTTAATATTTTCATTCCCACTTGTTAAAAATGTATATTAAGTGAGGTTGAAACATCTGGGGGTATCAGGCACCAGGTAGCATTATTAAGCAGAAGTGTGTCACATCCATTCAAAGCAGTGAGATCTGCCCAGCAGCATCAGGTTGGACCCTATAGCATTTCTTCCACATACCCTGCTTCCAATTGCCTTGTCTACCTTGCTGATTCCTATTATTTGGATCCAATTTGGGGTTTTTAGTGTCTTTTCTATTTGACCCTTGGCATTGCTCTTTCAGTAACACAGTAACTGCCTCTGAAACTACTACATTGCTACCTTCCCCTTACATTAAGTTTGAAGACACCAGCTGATCTCCAGGATTGACTGCTATGTGCCCAATGTCTGGTGTTGCTATAGTTTTTACAGTACATGATATTAGGATTCATCAATGAGCCATGGAAAATATACACATTAAGACTGGGCATTCAAAACTGGATTGTGATGAGGGTTACCCAATGTACAAATTTGCTAAAAATCATTAAACTATACACTGAGAATGGGCTAATCTTATGATATGTAAATTATACCTCAGTAAAGCATGAAAGAAAAAGTTTGATCAGATAATGGAAGTAGGTAGCACAAGTTTGGACTGACACTGAACCCAACCAAAAAACAGGTTATTAGAGGGTGCTATCATCATGACAAGGGCTGACCACACAGAAAAATCAGTTCACTGGGGCAAATCATAGGATCTGCTAGCTACATCAGTTCCCAGTCACAGGAAGATTGGGGAATTACTAAAAACCCAGTAAAAGATAGCATTGTTGTTGGTGTTGGTGATTCATCATAGTTACCATTGGAATCCCAAGATCAGGTCCCAGTTGCCGAGAAGAGCATTGCAACAAGGAATTTACATTTGTCAATTTGAGCTTTAGTATGCAAAACAACTCTGTTTAATTTAAGGACACACAAAAAAATGATTTATTACAAAGGTATGAGGTCATTTATAGAGCCGAACAATAAAGCACCAAAAGAACGGGGACAGGGCTGGCAGCCTTGCGCGGCCCTCAGTTCCATGGCAAGACTGGGCTGTGGTGCTCATCTAAGGTCTTGAGTTCGAGTACCTAATGCACTCGGTGACCATTCCCCACAACTGGTCCCAGGACACAGAGGACATGAGCATTGGCCACTGGAGCTTCACGCTGCAGCACCGCCCTGAGATCTTCATGTCCAGGGCAGCAGTAGCCATGGAAGAGCTGCCACAAAGCCGTCCCTATAACCCAGGCCCCAAGCCGGCAGTGACTTCTACCTGTGCTGCCTCTGCAAGAAGCGCATGTTGGTGGACCCTGGGTTCCAGAGGCGTGGCATGACGCCACTGCAGCTGTCACACGTGTGCACGCTTGGGTTCCAAGCACAAACATCAAGATCGAGTTCACTGCCCTGTCCAGCGAGAAGAGCAGGAGAAGGCACCCAAGTCCCCGAGTACCTGGTGAGGCCGGAGCAGGCCCATGTCTCCTCCTCCGCCATGGATGTTCCAGACAAAGAGGCTCACCTCGTCCACCCCCACCCCTCCCAAGGGGGAACCACCAGTGCTGCAAACTGGCCCAGCCAGCCCCTGGTGAGCACGGCCTTGGGGTACAAAAGGGGACATGTAATACCATCTGACTTTAATTTCATGACCCACAACTCACAGCCAAAAAATGAAAAGGAAGCTTCTGGTAGAGCCAGCCTAAAGGATGATGCAAAGTCCTTATCCCTACACATAATGAATCATACAAGCAATTACAGTGTCTGCTGATAAACCACTCACTCTAAATGGAATTTATATGCACATCATTAAAAACGATCCATACTACAATGGCAGGCCGAATTCAATTGACCACCATGTCTCTCTGAATTGTTTTTGCATCGAAGTACCACGTTCCCAGGAAGAACCAGGCAAAGGTTCATTCTGGGGGACAGATCCTACCTCTGAAAGCAAATAATAGAGTGGGCTTTTAGGACAGGACAGTCTAGGGCGTGCCTTGCTTCGCAATCCCTCTGGGACCCCGCTGGAGCCGGTCTGCTCGGTCCCGTGGCGCCCAGACCCCCGAGAGCCAGTGGCGGGAAGGTTCACCGGATCCTGGAACCAGAGCCCGGTGCCTCACAGCGCGAACCGGCCGCGGTCCGGGAGGCCCGGGCTGCCCAGAGCGCACCCGGCTCGGCCCTGTCCAGTCGGCCCGTTTTAGCAGCCCTGCAGCGGCAGCAGCTGCCCAGGCCCGAGCCCCGTCACCTACACCTTCGCCGCCCCTGCGACCACCTCGACGCCCCAGCAGCTAGTCACGCAGACGGTTCCCGCCGCCCACCGGCTCCGTGCGGTGCCCGTCCCCGGCGTGGCCGGCCGGGCCCCAGCGAACACCGTCCCCGGCAGGCCGCGGTCACTCGGGCGGCCATGCTGGCCCCTCCTGAGCCAGGCCTCAAGATCTGGGTGGAGATCTCCAAGTACAAGTAGAGGAGGACCTCCTCCTGTGATTAGCGGGGCCCCACGAGGCGCCGCCGGCCGGGTCATTCAGATGGGACAGACCACCCCGTCCAGATGGTCGCCACAGGACAACAGGCACCTCCAGGCGGGCGCCAGCACCAATAAAGGCTGTACAGCAAAACGGGACTCACGTGGCGCCAGTCGGCGTCGCGGGCCACGGCCAGGGGAACGAGGCGGTGCGAGCGCTCCGACCGGCCGGCGACGCGCGGGCGTCGGCGTCCCCGCCCACGAAGTGCGGCGGCGGCGGCCAGTCGGCGCGGCGGGAGCAGAGCCGAAGCGGGTCGGGAGCGCGGGCGGCGAGCGCTGCGTCCTCGCCCTGCGCGCGGGAACGCGGCCGGCAGCCACGAGCGAGGCTCCACGTCCCGCCCGAGCCGCTGGGAGAGCTTTTCTTGCTCGGAGGCCCACTCTGGGGTGCGGGAACGAGACGCCGCCTCTCACCCGCGCTCCCAGCGCATTCTCTCCGCTTCACCTCGGCCCTGCAGACACGAAACGCGGGGGGCCTTCAGTTAAGGACAGCAGTCACACCAGCACAACGCCCCGCGCGAGGAAGCCTGCTTCAGACGGTGCCTCCGCGCCGCGCGCTCAGCTTTCAGCTCCCAGGAAAGGAGTGCCCTTCCGGGTCCTTGCGAGGACGCGGGACGCCTAGAGCGAGCGGACCTGACAGGACCCTGGCCGGGGCCACCCCGCCACCTTCAAGGGGACCCCGGGGACCGGACACTACGTAAAAGAGTATTTGGGGGCGCCTGGGTGGCTCAGTCGGTTAAGCGGCTGCCTTCGGCTCAGGTCATGATCCCGGAGTCCCGGGATCGAGTCCCGCATCGGGCTCCCTGCTCAGCGGGGAGTCTGCTTCTCCCTCTGACCCTCCCCCATCTCATGCTCTCTCTCTCTGTCTCATTCTCTCTCTCAAATAAATAAATAAAATCTTTATTAAAAAAATAAATAAAGTTTCATTGGGCGCCTGGGTGGCTCAGTTGGTTGAGCGACTGCCTTCGGCTCAGGTCATGGTCCTGGAGTCCCGGGATCGAGTCCCGCATCGGGCTCCCTGCTCGGCGGGGAGTCTGCTTCTCCCTCTGACCCTTCCCCTCTCATGCTCTCTGTCTCCCATTCTCTCTCTCAGATAAATAAATAAAATCTTTAAAAAAAAAAAAAAGAATTTCAATGCCTCTGGGTTCTGCTATGTTTA
>NW_023270807.1:87547589-87659489 GCF_011800145.1 Mirounga leonina | reverse complement strand
AAAAAAAAAAAAGAGTATTTTGTTGTTCACATGTGGAACTGGAATATTTTGAAGTGTACTTTCTTTTTTTACAAAATAGGTGTGTCTTTGACATTTCAGATCACTCCATTTCTACTCTGGACATTTTAGAATCACCCAGCACCTTTCGTGTGGATTTCATTTGGGAAAAAGAAACAGCGCAGTTTTGTTTCCAGCCTATGGCATAGTTTACTTGTGTCTGTCCAGTTAAAGTTCACGTGGAGGTGTTTGATGACATCTGCAAGGTTTGCCCGTTAGATCAGGTGCCTGATGCATTCAATGCACCTCCATTTCAGTGTGTAGGATTGGCCCGACAGACTGGACAGACTGACTGACCACTGCTGTTACCGCGAGGAAAAGAGCTGCTGGACTCACCAGAGCTGCGCTCGACTGTTTCCCTTTCCAGCTCCTCTTCAGAGTTCGTTTCTTTGTGTTGACTTTGTCCCTGGCATAATTTTCCACTCTAAGTAGAACAAGTTTCCTAAGGATTGTGTATGTTTAAAACAACAGAACTGTTACTAATTGATTTGGGAAAAAAAGATTCACTCTTTTACCACACACCCTTTGCAAAATCTCTCCATGGCATGCTTGCGACTCAGTGTCACTGGTTCTAGGCATCCTCCGGTCCAACCACATGTCTACCCCTTGATGTTGTGGTTTGCCCAGCTGACAGGGAGCCCCATGCTGGGGTGGAACAGAAGCTGTGTTTTAGCAGGAGGGTCTTGGATGCAAGTGCCCTGCAATTAAGCATTGGAAATATCCAAGTCCTTTTCTGATTTGTAATAGGAAATTCCCCTCCATCTTTCAGAACTGAACCAGTCCTAAGGCTGACTTCTGTCCTACAGAAAATAAAATCCAGAGGAAAGGAACAAAGGTGAGAGAATGAGCAGTAGGGGCCCCTTCAGGCTCCAGTCCATGCTACCCTGGAAGAAAACAGCTGGCCTTTCCAGACTGTTCCATGGGGTCAGTTGTGCAAATAGAAAGAAAGCCTTGGCCTTATTGTGAATTTCTAAATGTCATCAACATAACATAACTTACTCAAATGTAGTTATTTTGGTATCTAATGGTTATAAAGAAAACACACACACCACACACATATATAGATATGTATATACATACCTATAATATATATGAGTATATACACAAACTCAATAAAGAGGACAGAAAGTAGACCATCAGCAGACAAAAAATGCCATCAATTTCTTAAAGAGAATAGCAGTTAGGAGATTGAGATAGTGAGCTGAAATGGGGTCTTCCAAAAGATATGTCCCATGTCCTAATCCCCAGAACCTGTAAATGTTACGCTATTTGGAAAAAGGGTATTTGCATGCAATTAAGGATCTTGTGATAAGGAGATCATCCTTGATTTTCTAGGTAAGTCCTAAACCCAAAGACCTTGTAAGAGGGAGATTACACAAACAGGAGAGAAGATAGCCTTATGAAGGCAGAAGCAGAGACTGGAATGATGTGATTACAAGCCAAGGAATGCCAACATCCACCAGTAGCTGGACACGGCAAGGATCAGATTCTCCCCCAGAGCCTCTGGAGTGAGTGTGGCCCAGCCAAGACCTTGGTTTTAGAGTTCTGGCCTCCAGAACTGTGAAATAAATTCCTTTTGTTTTAAGCTACCAAGTGTGTATAAATTTGTTATAATAGCTATAAGAAATTAATGCAAGTGGTTTCTAAAGAAGCTAAGAAAATTGGCCTTGCAGAAATACAGAAAAGCTCAGAAAACACTAATTGGAAGCAAGGAATGGAATATGAAGTTTAATGAGGGAATTTATTGAAAGTGAATGAAAGTTACAATTATCCTTCAGACTACTTCCTCATCCCAACAAGCAGAATATCCAGCAGCCAGGTATTTACCACTCTAGCAAAAAAATGAGAGATTCTTCTCTATAGAAACTCTCCTGTTGAGAGAAGCAGGGTGGCTGACGTGGCTGCTCCCCCGAACACCCTAAAAAAAGGTCAATTAGCTGGCAAGCCCAGCCCACAACCATGGAGCTCTCAATCAGCTTTCATTGCTTTGTTTTTAAATGAATAACAAATAAGGAAGGAAATCCAGAATAAAGAGAGGCCAGAGCTAAACTGGGAATGGTTGGAGAGGGTGGGGTCCAGAAAAAGTTGAAATAATTCAAAGAACAGGAGCGAAGCAAGAAAGAGAAGGCACTACTTATTGAATAGACTCAGATATATACCAGTGATTAATTTAGTGCCTCTCAGCTCCAAACTCCTCCATCCCTCTCTTCCCTCGGGATACTGGTAGTGGGCTCTTGCAGTCAACATTTGCGCGTAGCTCGCTGACTGGATGGAGGCTCTGCCAATAGCGGGCACTGAGGAGGCACTAGGAGGTCAGGAGAGGAGGAGGTACTTTTTGTTCTGGTGTTCTTTTTCCTTCGGGGTCCAGCAGAGGTCCTGCCTTTGTTTACCTTAGCAGCAGGGCTGGGTGCTCTGGTGGCAACCATGTCCACTCCTCAGTGTCTGAATCTCCCCACTCAGGGCCACCTCGCCAGAGGTTCCAAGTTCCTTCCTTATTCACTTTTCCCTCAACCTTGGGAGTAGTAGTTGTTCTCTACAGGTACTCCCTCTCTATACTTTAGAGTTCTCTTTCAGCCTTTTTAGTAAATACATCTTTTCCTTAGTTCACAGTTGTGGAATTGGATACAATTTCTGGACACGAGAGACTCCATTTTGAAGTGCCACTTTTCTTTCTAACGAATGAACTTTTGAACTGAGCCGTATACGGTTATTGTTATACAAGCAGTTGCTCATAAAATCCAACAGAACAACTAGCATTTGAACCATAAAACTGTTGACATGAACTTTATGAGGAGAAAAGTTAACTAATACATACCAGGAATAGCTTTGTGTGATAGCACCAATAAAATAATCAGATAGGAATCAAAAGTGGTTCAATCGGTCAGCACCAAATTAGCAGCGTTTTTGGTTTTTTTCTTCTCTTCTTTATCTAAATTATGTGGTCCCTGCCCCTTCCTTCTCATAAACCTTCTCTGCATATGAGCCAGACACTTTTCTAGTTACTCCAGAATCTGTGCTCTGCAAATTACAACTCTGAGACCCCAAACAGGCCTTTGTTCTTTTTCAGTTTGCCTCCTTGTCTCGGTTGACACAATGTACTTGGTTCACAATTATTTTCTCTAATTGGTGTGGTAATTTTTGTTCCCTGACCAGACCCTGACTAACACAATAGTCAATAAGAGTTTGAATCTTTAAAATCCTGTAAAACTTAACACTAGAGATTAGGCAAAACTCTCAGATTGCTAAAGTAAAATTTTCAAGAGATGCTTAGAACACCAAATTGAGAAAATCTCCCAGAAAATAGAACTAACTGAAAGATGGAAAATATTGGAGGTGAGATTGAGGTGAAAAGGGCGGAGAGGAAAAAACGTGTAAGGTTGCCAATATCTTCATTTTCAAAAAATGGAGTGACGGAGATATTATATAGTTGACCAAAATAAAGGGGCAACCATATTATTTAAAGTTGCAAAGATAACCAAGACAGAAATTAAATATAGTAATAGTAACACTTATTTAGTACCTTTTTTTAAAAAGATTTTATTTATTTATTTGACAGAGAGAGAGACATTGAGAGAGGGAACACAAGCAAAGGGAGTGGGAGAGGGAGAAGCAGACTCCCCGCTGAGGGGCTCGATCCCAGAACCCTGGGATCATGACCTGAGCCAAAGGCAGGTGCTTAACGACTGAGCCACCCAGGCACCCCTTGTTTAGTGCTTTTAATGTATTGACCCATTTATCCTTGTAGAAATCCTCTAAGAATAGACTATTATTTATCCCCATTTTATAGATGAGGAAGAGGGTTCAGAGAGACTGCCTCACTTCCCTAACTAAGGTCACACAGCTGGTAAATGGCAGAAGTGGGATTCCAGAGTGCATGGTCTTAACCGTTGTACTCTACTGCCCCTTATACAACTTTATTGGGAAGAGCTGGGTAAGGAATGTAGAAGGTGATGTAAATGACTTAATTCATCTTTTAGCAGTAGATAAAGGCACTTCTTAAAACTAATGAATTAAGCAATAGTGTTAGGAGATAGAGAGGTAAGCACCAAAAGAAACAAAAACAGAAACTGTTTAGAGGGATTTACAGTAGTCCTCCTTTATCCATGGGGAATATGTTCAATGACTCCTAGGGGGATGACTGAAACTGCAGATAGTACCAAACCCAATATATACTGGTTTTTTTCCTATATGTGCACACCTATGAAAATGTTTAGGTTATAAGTTAGGCACGCTAAGAGATTAACAACAATAACAAATAATAAAATAGAACAATTATTCTGTAATAAAAGTTATGTGAATGTGGTCTCTCTCTCAAAATATCTATTGTACTGTACTCACCCTTTATGCGATAATGTGAGATGATAAAATGCTTATGTGCACAGATGATGTGAGGCAAATGACACAGACATTACAAGGTAGAGTTAGGCTACTATTGACCTTCTGCTGATTCATCATAAGGAGGATCATTTGCTTTCAAACCCTGGCTGCCTATGGGTAGATGAAACCCTAGATAACAAAACTGGGGAGCAGGGAGAATTGCTGTACTCTTAAGAACAGTACTTGGGAAGAAGTGGTGAACCTCGGATTTGTCATTTTCCCTCATAAGTATCTTTCTGTGTTATTAACATCTTAAATAATAATTTATTTCAAACATTTTAAGAGACATAAAATTATAAATTATCTCAGGTATGGAGAGAAAAAAATGGGATCATGAAGCTAAATTATACACACAAATTATGCATTTTTTAATTTGACATGCTGATTATGTAAAGATAATCTTAAATGTGAAAACAAGGGAAGTCCTTTCTCGCTTGTGGTGGAGATATCTAACCTGAGTCCCTCAGAGAAGGAGGCCTGGCAATTACTCACAGTAGGGCTTGGGAAGCCTTTATTTTCACATTTTGTAAGAGAGATGAAGCTAGCTCTCAATCTCATAAACAGATATCATTTGAATAAGATGAAAATTTGAGCATTAATAGGCACAAAAGACTTACAACGCAGGAAAGGGAATGAATATCTGATATGTACCTTTTGCCCAACCACAGGACCTCACGTCATAGACAAAAGATGAGCTGTCTAGAGAGTGGTCTCCAGAGAGTGGATTCTTGGAAGTGTTGCCAGACAGGGTCTGGTGGTACGAGCACCATTCTGTACTGTATTTATTAATTTAGAAACTACATTTTTCAGCCCTGGTGTCAAATACGTCACAAGCTATTATAAATTCCAAGTAGTATATTAAGCATCAGTAAATTAAATGGCTTGGATAACAAATGGGTACATAATAAGATGTAATAAGGCCGTACCTTTAAACTGGGATCTTGCTGACACTGGTAATGACAAATGCTGTTTTGCTGCCATCTAGTGTTCATTTAGAGATCTAAATTGAGCATAGGCGGAATTTTTTGTTTCTTACCTTATATCTGAAACAGTTCTTGTTTTTCATGGGGCCTTCTGAGACCCAAATTAAAACACTTTTCCTGACAAAACAATATTCATATACATACAACAAATCTATAAATAGCCTTATAGTTTGTAGGAAGTTCCATGAATTCTGATCTAACCCACATCTATAGGTTCATCAAGTTTTCTTGCAAGTCACTTCATAGAAAGTTTATAAGGAAGGCTCATTATTTCAGTAAGTCATCTGCTAAATTTGAATGGCAGTCACTATTACAAGGTAATTACTATTAACTCATGAATACCCTGCAGCATATATTAAGAGTTGAGAGAGAAGTTATTCTTTTTTACCCAATATTTCAAAGAGATACACTGCGGGGGAAAAAAAATTCTGAAAATCAGCTAGAAATGCCAACTAAATTGCATTTTTGAGTTCTCATCAAAGTAAAGGAAGTTCCCACGGGCCCAAGGAGAAAGAAAAGTGAAACAAGAATGGTAAGCAGGGACTACTTAGTGGTGATCCTACACTAGAGGTATTTGCTGATTCCTTAAATGTAGTTCTGGAGTGGAAGGACTTCCCAAAACATAAGATATGAGGTCTTGTTCAGTGTGGGAATTAAGATCTTTGCATAAAACTGGGACCCTCAAGAGACAACACCAGCAAAGGGAGACTTGAATGTCGGAGCTATAGTTTGAGTAGAAAAAAAATTTCCCAGGGTGCCTTGGTGGCTCAGTCAGTTAAGCAGCTGCCTTCAGCTCAGGTCATGATCCCAGTATCCTGGGATTGAGTCTGGCATCAGGCTCCCTGCTTAGTAGGGAGCCTGCTTCTCCCTCTGCCTGCCTCTCTGCCTACTAGTGCTTCTATCTCTCTGTCAAATAAATAAATAAATAATCTTAAAAAAAAAAGAAAAAGAAAAAAATTTCCCCTCTGAATTATAAACATAGCCTCTTTTATATAGGATTTAAATTCAAATCAATATTAACCTGAGAGGTTGTATATGGGGTATAAGAAATTGAGAAAAGTCAAAGAATACTCCAAGACTACTCCAAAAACTGGAGTTGCCATTATACAAAATGGAGAAAGCTTCAAGGGAGGGGTTGATCTTCAAGTGGGGAGTGAGAGTTTAGTAAGTCTGAGATGTGTATTTGACATCTAAGTGGAGGTATCTAAGTATGCAGTTGGATGTATGAGTCTGAAGTTCAGGAGTGAAGATTGGGCTGTGGAGATACCTCTGGGAGTAATCTGTATGACCATGGGACCACAGAGACTGGAAGAGATCACCAAGTAAGCACATGTGGATAGAGAAGAGGTCCAAGAGGTTAGCTCTGGGATATTCCAATATCAGAGGTCAAGGAAATAAACAAAAATTAGCAAAAGAGACCCAGAAGGAGGAAAAGTAGGAAAACATGTAATCACTAGTTAACAAATAGAGTGAGAGAAGTTAATTAAATCAAAATAACACCAAAACTATATAAAATACTAAGGGATAAATTTAGTGATAATATGAGAGAATTATATGAAAGCTCTCTTAATTAAAAAACCATCATATTTGGCATTTCTATTATAATTGATAAAGAAACTGGAATAAAAATGATATAGCATGAAGCCATTAAAATGAATGAAATAGATGCATATTACTGACATAAAAAACCTTCTAGGATGGTAATACATGATAAAGACTAAAACAAGGCAGCAGGAAAATCTATAGTATTAAGTTGTCTTTTTAAATTTAGTATATTTAGTATATATATGAAGGAAAATCTGGAATAATGTATAAAAGGCTATTACCAGTGATTAACATATGGCAGAGTTTCAGTTTCTACAATACAAATGTCTAGAAGATTGATTGAATTTTTACTATGAGCACATATGAACATTATTTTTTTAAGATTTTTTTTATTATTTATCTATTTGAGAGAGAGTGAGTGAGGGAGGGAGAGGGAGAAGCAGACTCCCCGCTGAGCAGGACCCTGGGATCATGACCTGAGCTGAAGGCAGACGCTTAACCGACTGAGCCACCCAGGTGCCCCTACATATGAATGTTATTAACAAGCTTAACATTTTTTTTAAGATTTATTTATTTTAGAGAGAGAGCACGTGTGTGCACATGTGAGTGGGGGAGGGGCAGAGGGAGAGAATCCTCAAGCCAACTCCATGCTGAGCAGGGCTCCATCCCAGGACCCATGAGATCATGAGATCATGACCTGAGCCAAAACCAAGAGTCAAGTGCTTAACCCACTGAGCCAACCAGGTGCCCCAACAAGCTGAACATTTCAATGAAGTTTATATGGCATATATAATAGCATGGAAATGAAAGTATAACATAATGTTAATTCAAGGAAGCAGAAATAAGTATCTTACATACAATATGACCAAAATTAAAGTATGCATAGAAAACGGACTGAAAACAAAATTGCTTTAAAAAGCTCATTGATATTCTTTTTAGGAAGTAGTACTGAATATTTTTTCCTTTTTCCTGTGGTTCTATGCCTTTCAAATTCTATATAAGTTTTCCTACTTTTGTTTTGCCTGCTTATTACAAAAATTTCCAAACACACAAAAAGTATAATAAAATGCCAGGTACCTATTAGCCAGCTTCAATGACCATCAAAATTTAGGTATATATGTGTTATCTTCCCCCACGTGGTTTTCTTTTTTTATTATTTTCTGGACTGTTTTAAAGCAAATTTCAGACATCGTGTCATCATATTCTATGGACTTAAGAAAGGTTTATTCTTATATAATCACAATGCCATTATTTCCTTTATACAGAAAGAAATAAAAATTCCTTTAATATCATCTAATAATTAGCCCATACTGAAAAATCTCTGATTGTCTGAAACGTCTTTATACAGTTTGTTCTGAGTGAAACTCCAAACAGTTCCAATTTTTGCATTCTGTTGTACGTCTAGCACAATACCAGCAGTGTTACAGGCTAAGTTTTGGCCTCCCAAAATGCATATGTTGAAATCCTAACCCCCAGTACTTCGGAATGTGACTATATTTGGACATAAGATTTTTAAAGAGGTAATTACACTGAAATTAGGTCATTAGGGTGGGCCCTAATCCACTATAACTGATGCCCTTCTAAGAAGTGAAGATTAGGACTCAGGTACAGTGAGAAGACTATGTGCAGACACAAGGACAAGGCAGCCATCTATAAGCCAAGGAGAGAGGCCTCAGAAGAAACTAACCCTGCCAACATCTTGATCTTGGACTTCTAATCTCCAGAATTGTGAGAAAATACATTTCTGTTGTTTAAGTCAACCAGTCTATGGTACTTCATATGACAGACCTAGCAATGTAATACAGACAGTAAAGCCAACATTTGTTTCGATTGGTTAATGTACATTTTGTTCAGGGGGATAAATATTTTGTCTATCGACCATATTTATGTTTTATTCAACAAATTCACTATTTTTTATTTATTAGATGTTTTGAATACTCTAAATTGATTTCATGAATGGTTGGCCAATTTTATTATTACTACCACTACTACTCTTAATTGCTTGCTTCTCCAAATACCACTAAAATAATCTCACTTTTGTACTCTGAGCTTATGAGAAGGAAAGCACCATATTTGCTTTCTCCAGTTTGAATGGGGCTCACTTATATTTTGCTATTTATTCAATTGCCTATTGGCTGTATCCCACTAAACTATCTTTCCTCTATACCAGCTCTTCCTACCTTTCCACTGTTAACTAGCCATTTTCCATCCTGTTACCTAAGCCAGAAACCTCAGTACCTTTAAAACATTTTTTATTATTTTAAAATAATTTTAAACTTACAGAAAAAAATTCTAAGAATAGTACAAAGAACTTCTATCTTTGCCCAAATTCTCCAGTTGTTGACATACTACATTTGCTTTATCATTCTCTCTATATACATATTCATATTTTACTGACTTCCCTTATTTGTATATACTTTTTTCAGAACCATTTGAGTAAGTTGCAGACATGAAGCTTCATTATCTTTAAATATTTCAGTGTATTTTCTAGAAACAAAGGTAACCCCTACATTACCAGACTATAGTCATCAAAATCAGGAAATTCACTTTGTTAAAATGCCATCTAGTCCACAGACCCAATTCAAATTTTGTCAGTTGTCCCAATAATATCCTTAAAAGAAAAAGGATCCAATGCAGGGTCATATGTTCCATTTAATTGTCATGTCTCTTTAGTCTCCTACAATCTGAAAAAGTTCTTTAGTTGTTCCTTTGTCTTTCGTGACCTTGACAAACTTTTAAAGCATAAAGATCTATAATTTTGTACAATTTCCTTAATTTGAGGTTGTCTGATCCTCCCTCATGATTAGATTCTTCCTTATGCATTTTTGGCAGGAGTATCACAAGTGCGTTCTAATTGTCTCTTACCAGGTGGCATACAATGCTGATTTGTCAT
The DNA here is from genome assembly GCF_011800145.1 of Mirounga leonina. Classification (NCBI taxonomy): domain Eukaryota; kingdom Metazoa; phylum Chordata; class Mammalia; order Carnivora; family Phocidae; genus Mirounga; species Mirounga leonina. Next base: position 87,649,634 of record NW_023270807.1, on the reverse strand, counting down.
TTGTCCTATTACTGGGGATGGTAACTTTGCTCACCAGTGCCAGATTTCTGCACTGTCAAGTTTCTATTTTTCCCTTCATAATTAGTATTTGGCCAGGAGATACTTTGAGACTATAATGTTTCTCTTAAAACTTTCACCCTCTAGTTCTAGCATACATTGATGATTCTTGGCTGAATCCATTTTTATTACAATAGTTGCCAAATGGTGATATTTCTATCTATACATTCCTTCTACATTTATTAGTTAGGAATCTAATATAAGAAAGAGCATTTATTTATGCCAATTTAAAAAACATTCATGTATTTATTTCAGTATAGACTCAAGTATTCCTATTTTATTCAGATCATAATCTATTATTATAGTGGTGCTCAGATTGACCCAGATGTGGCAAATGGAGGCTCTTTCAAGCTGGTTTCTGTGTCCCTTTCTTATGTTCCATCATTCTGTAAAAACTTCTTTAGTTTCTGGTGCAACAAGATTTTTCGGGCTCATGTACTTCCCCTGTTCCTGTTCTGAATCAGTCATTTCCCCAAGAGGCTCTAGTTCCTTTTAGTAGAAAATGGTGTTTAGAAACCAAGATCTAGGCAGTACCTGCTCATTGCTCCTTACATCTCTTTAGCAGAGGACGTTAGGGGAAAAACAAAATAGATGGAGTCAAAGTATAGACAACATTTGGGTTGAGATGTGGAGGTGTAGGAGTTTACAAAAAGAGATTTTTCAGAGAGGGGAGACAATATGTACAAGAAAGGGGGCATGAGAGGTTATGGATTGTTTTGCATGGTACACATAATTCAGTATTGCTGAAGCATAACATTGAAAGGAGGCAATGAGAGAAGAAACTAGCCAGGCAGTTGGAGTGTCTTATATCCTAGGCAAAGTAACTAAATTTTCTTTTACAGATAATCCTTTGAAGAATTTTCAGGACAGTGACATTATCAGTCATTTACATTTTTAGTGAAGTCATTCTGGTAGCAGTATGGAGGATGGCATTCTGGAATCAAAACTGGAGTCAGGGGACTGGTAAAGAGGCCATCACACAATAAATAATAGAAGTAATGAAGGCTGGTATGAGGCAGCCGGAGTCAAGTTGGATAGGCTATACACTGGGGGTGTTAAAAGAGTAGAATGGACATAATTTGTTGTAAGAGGCATTTAGGATGCTCTACAGGTATTTACAACACTGGGAGGACGGTGGTGGCTTAAACCAAAACAGAAATCCAGAAACGGGAGTAGGTTCTAGGTGGAAAGTTGAACAGTTCGGTTTAAGATGCATTGGATTGATAATGTCTCATGGAATTCTCATAGGATTTGGAGAAAGAAAATGAAATATGATGCTAATATAAATAGAAAAGCTGGCCTCTAAAGAAATATACATAACGCTCTCACTTTGCAAACTAAGCAACAGGTTATAGCGCGGTGTACGACTACAACTGCAGGAAATTCAAGAGTTGGGGGAGGGACCTGTCTAGTATTTTTCCATCCCTGGTGACTCAGAGCTAAAAATGGCGCCTGTGGCAGAAATTAGAAAGTGGGGGGAGGCACTGGGTGCGGGTTTTCATTTTCTTCTGTTTCAAACACATAGCGAGATAACTCAGCGCCGCACGAATTATGAACATTTTTTTCCTTAAGGTTTGGTCTGTAGTACAACTCCATTCTCCGCGTTTAAAAGAATGTTTCACGTTGTGGGCGCGATCGCTTGGGCGGTGACGTGCCTGCTGCTTTGCCTCATTCATGTTTCTCGGCCTCGGCGGGTTTCACGACTGCCTCCCTGTCTCTGCCCCCTCTCGTTTTTTTTTTTCCAGCGCTGGCTACAGTTCTGAGAGACAGAACGCTTCTTCGGGGGTGACGACCAGATGGGTTCAGACCCTACGCATTCGCAGGGCTCCCTGGCGCTCGGGGGCGAGAGATTCTTTCTTCGGAGGGCCGCGGCCTCGCGCTTCCTACACGGGCACGAGGAGTCCCGCGCGCGGCCGCCAGAGCGCGTGCCCGGCCCTAGTCTGAAGGCCCGCGGGCGGGGCGCGCGCACCACCTCCGCAGGCGCCGCACTGCGGGAGCTCGAGGCCCCGGCGTAGGAGGCGCGGGGCGGGGCCGCGGAGGGGCGTCGCGGCTGGGCAGCGGTCCAGACCGGGAGCTCGGGCCGCTTCGGTTGTCGTGGGAACGGTGGCGTAGGCAGGCGCTGACGTCAGCGGGCGGCGCGCTGCCCGCACTGCGGCAGCCGGTCCGCTCTCAGAGCCGGAGAGGCTGGCGGCTAGGCTGGCTACGCGGGTGCCTGGCTCCCGCCCCGCTCGGCGCGAGGAGCCGCTTCGCGCAGTCCCGGCGTCGGGTCGGGCGGGACTGACTGTCGGCCGCTGTGGGCTACGTTCTCCGTGAGTACGCTGCAGGCCTGCTGGTGGCGGGAGCCCGGGCCGGGAGCTTGGCGTGCCCCGGCCCTCTCAGAGGGGGCGGTGGCTTGGGGGACTGCCGGGGTCCGAGGGCGCGGGGGCGGTGCGCCGCGGGGTGGGGCCGCCGCAGGCTGACCCGCCGGGTGCCGCCGAGCGGGGGGATGTAATTTTTAATCAATACCTCTAAGTACTTTCCCGCTCCCTTCCCTGGGCTCCTGTCTCATGAGTGCTCAGCGCGGTGTCCAGATCCACCGTGGAGGGAATGCAATCTTTGCCTTTCCCACTCCGGAGTCTGGCTTGAAAGCATTTAACTCAGATACGCACTAAGTACGTTTATTTCCTTTTAGGGTGTCAACTTGGTGCTGAATCTCGAACCTGTGAAATGCCTTCTTAATTACATCCGAGAAAAGGTGATCAATGTGTTTACGTTTATAAGGGTCATTTCGATATGTATACAAATAGAAAAAAAGTACACTATTTAGAATCGCTGCCAATGGTTGTGCTATATTTCAGCATTACTGTGGAAACATATACTCGCTGGAGTGTATGGCTTTTACTTTTTGAGAAAACGATGCTAACAATTTTTTCACCTGTTGCATTAACTGTTGCTCTTACTGCTTGGAGATTCAGGGAAAAGATTGCTCGTTCTGAGAAGTCTGGGAAATTTCTAAAAATATTTGAAAAATCCAAATACCAACATTTTTTAAAACCGTATTTAGAATCTTGTTTATATATGGAGAGTATCTTGATTTATCAGTTGAATTATGTTACAGGGTTTTTGTTAGTTTTTTTTTTCCTATGCTATAAAATTCAGTTAAAGGGTGAATTATCCAAGCCTCTGCTTCTTCCCCCCTTGATCTTTAGACATTTATTGGCCGAAAACCAGATGTTTAAAGAAAAAGAAAAATGAAACGTAGTGCAGTTAATTTTACTATTATTTCTTAGCAGCTCCTATAAAAGGGTTTGTGAGGGAGAATCTTTAAAATAATGGTATATATGAGGGCGCCTGGGTGGCTCAGTCGTTAAGCGTCTGGCTTCGGCTCAGGTCGTGAGCCCAGGGTCCTGGGATCGAGCCCCGCATCGGGCTCCCTGCGCAGCGGGAAGCCTGCTTCTCCCTCTCCCACTCCACCTGCTTGTGTTCCCTCTCTCGCTCTCTCTCTCTCTAATAAATAAATAAAATCTTTAAAAAAAAAATAATAATGGTATATATGAGACTCAAGGATGTCATTTTAGGTTTGACCTTATTTTTGCCAATGATGTTACTAATCAAATATTAGTCATTAATTCTATAATGTATTTGCTATGGGACACATTAATGTTTGGAAATGATTATTTCTGTAATGTGTTTGCTGTATTAAGTAGTATTAGTGTTTGTTCAACTGTGCATTGAACTACTGAGTAATAGTAAATAATGTGAATATGAAATTTACTTTATGTATTTTATTTATTGCACGCTTATTTTTTAGTGCTATAATAATAGACCTAAAGTAATTTTACTGAGCACCTATAGTGTGCCAGCCACTGTGCTGATCACTTTGCTTTTCGGTATTTCCTTTTCTCCCTACAATAAAGTAGGTACCATTTTAATTTCCTGGGTCATAGAACGTTTTACCAGGGTGAAAATAAAGGACTGAGGTAGAGAGGGAGGTATGAAGCTCAAGGCACTGTGGGAGCACAGAGAAGTATTTAACCACCCCTTAAGGTTAGAGTGCTCCCAGAGAAGATACCATCTGCATTTAGCGTTAAAGGATAGTTAGGAGTTTGTTGGAGTGACAGAAGAAGGGCATTTCTCAGGAGAGAGAGGAGTGTGTGTAATGGTACAAAGGCAAGAAGGCATTTGGCACAATTGAAGGCCTGTAAGTAGTTTCACATGGTTAGAATTCAGAATGTGTGTGGAAATGTGGCTGGAGAAGGAGTCATTTCATAAGTAGCCTTGAACCCCAATGGTAAGGACTTCCTATTTTTTCCAGTGGGTTATTAAAATCTAGTGAAGAGATTTAAACAAAGAAATGATACCATCACGTTTGTATTTTAGGTAATTTCTTCTGCTTGCAATGAAGAGGATGATTTATTTTTTAAAAGGATAAGGTGATAGAAGCATGGAAACAGTCTTAAGAAAAAAAGTAAAATCTTTCCATAGTCTTTTTATCCCTCAAAGCTGCTGCATCATGTCACTGCCTTTGAGGGTGGGGGAAGACACTTGGAAGCAGATTTGTAGAAAGAATTATCCCCATGTTTCTTCTACAGGTCTCACCTTCCATTCATTTGTCCACCTGTGGCCACCCGATTTCTGCCCCTTCACAAACAGCTTTGCAAACATGTGACTTCCTGTCTGCCCTGCAGATCCAGTGGACACTCTTCACAATTTGCAGCATGCTTGGTACCACACAGTGATAGAAAACTTCTTTGTTAAAACTTTTTCCTTGAAGGGCACCTGGGCAGCTCATTTGGTTAAGTGGCTGACTCTTGATTTCCACTTAGCTCGTGATCTCAGGGTTGTAGGATCCAGCATGGAGCCTGCCTGAGATTCTCTCTCCCTCCCCTTCTCCCTCTACCCCTCCCCCCACTCATACTCTCTCTGTCCCTCTCTAACAGCAACAACAAAAAAAAACAAATAAACCTCTTTCCCTTGGTTATTTCTCTCCCCTAGCTTTCATCTATCTCTTTGATGTCTTTTTACTTTATTTTTGGGCTTCCGGAATTCTGTCTTTGGCACTTTTTCCCCTGAAAGCATCATAAATATAAAGCCTAGTTCTCAAATCTTCAGCCTAGTTCTCCGTGTTGGATTACTATATTCTATTGCCTACCAAATACAACCTGATTATACATACAAACATGTATTTATATATACAGTGATAATAGCTGTCATTTTCTAAGGGCTTGCCATGTTCTAGGCATTGTGCTAAGTGTTTTATTTGGATAGTCTCATTTAATCTTTACCAAAACCTTATGAATGATTTAGTATTATAATTCCCTTTTGAAAGCTTAGGAAATGGAGGTCCAGAGATTAATTTACTGGCAGGTAGAACTGGGATTTGAATCTAGGGATCTGACAGTGAAGCCAATGCTTATAGCTGGTTAGTGCCCCTCAGATACCCAGCTCAATATGCCCCATAAGCTCACTGAGTGTTCCCACAAGTCTCTATTACCATCGTAACAGAAGTTTACTGGGGCATTATTTTAAATCATTTAACCCTTATAACAGCCTTTTGAATATGCACTGGTAGACTGATTTTACAGATGAGGAAACAAATGCCTAAGGTCACACAATTAACTATTTGAGACTAATTCTAAGACTTGGGTTTTAAACTTCTCCACTATACTTGTCCTGTATTCCAATAAATGCTACTACTGGGGGCCTAAGTATTCTACTTCCAGAAAATGAGAATCATCCTGGACTCTTTGTCCTGCCTTGTTTTTACTTACTCTTTCTGAAATGTCTAGAATACCATAAACTTTTTGTTTAATGGAAAACAGGTCAAGCTGAATATACGTAAGCCTTTTCTTAATGGCTCATAGTCATGTAGTTCAGCTGTTTTCCTCTATATTGAATGGCCATGGAATATATAAATATTAAGTCATTATTTGCTTTATATTTTTTTTCTGCTTATGTGCTGTCAGGTTTTAGTTACTGATGCACTTGCCTTTACATCTTCTCTCTTTTCTAATTTGGGGTAGATTGGAAAGTACGTGACCAAATTTATTAGATCTGTACCTATAGGAAGACTACATTTGGGCTCCCATCCATAAAGCATAGGAGTCTTTACTGTGTGAATTCAGTGATATCTATTTTGTTGGTGTACCAGAAAATTATTATATAAGTTAATCCACATAATCAGATATATGTGTATAATCATTTTTAACCTTTTTAGCATTTTTTCTCAGAAGTACCCATAATATTAGAGGAACATGAAGGTGCATCCCCAGGGATCTGGAGCTTTAACAGATAATTGCTCAGCCAACTCAAATTATGTTTTTCTTTCTTTTTTTTTTTTTTACAGTCTTCAGTTTTATTCTTAAAAATGTGTGAATATTGTGTTCTTATGTGGAAATTAATATGTTTGTTGTGGACATACACCCTCATCTTTAAGTAAAATTGGAAATTCAGGAATACATATACTGAGTTTATCCCTGGTTTTGATATATAATAATACATATCCAGATACTTATTTGAGAAAGATGGTACAAGTGCTTGTGCTTAACCTTCTCTGTTGTTGCAACATTTTTAGTGGAAGGTACAAAAATGTTCAAATTCATTATCTGTAAATATGCTACCCACAAGCATACTTTACTAATATAAAAGCGTATGCTCTTGGGAAAGTCAATTCTGGGGTGGAGTTTGTTTTCTTAAAAGTACATTGAAATGTTTATTTTTTACTTAAAACACTTTTAAAAGTGCTTTAACACATCAAGTACATATTAACTGCCTTTAAAGATTTTTAAAAAGTTTTTGTTTCAAATATATAAATATTTTATTCAAATATCCAGTTTTCTTTACTTTTTTTCAGACTCTAAACTGATCCCAATGTATTTAAGTCATATGCATAAGACTGGATAAGAGAACTTAGCTTAATTGCTATAAACCTGATGAGGTAGTGGACAAATCATCACATAATCTTGTGTGAAAAATGTTTTGTAATTTTTATTTGCAAATTCCATACTACAAATAAACTCTCTTTGTTTTAATAGGATCCTGATTGAGTCATTGCTTTGCATTACAGCTGGATGCTCTCCATAAAACTGAGATATGCCCACTGGTAAGACTTTTATGAAATTTATATATGCCATACATTTTATTTGCTTATTTATTTTAAAGTTTGAATTATTTTAAGGGGTTCTTTGACCTATTAATGAATACATTAACCAAATATTACATTTAGATATTTAATAGTTTGGTATTCAGTTTTCTATTTATTTTCTATTTATTTTATTTTTTTATTTCTTTATCAATTTTCTATTTAATGTTAGCTATTAAGGCTAGTATGTATTTAATGGATGGCAGTTTGGGACTCCACTGGAGCAGGTAAATAATCATTACAACATATGGTTAGTTTTTATTCTTTATCATCGAAATGGACAGTTTACTCTAAAGCAGGTATTGGCAAACTTTTTCCTAAAGGGAAAGCTCGTAAATATTTTAGGTTTATTCTCTGCTGTAACTGCTCATGTCTGCCATTGAAGCATAAAAGCATCCATAAGAATTCTTAACAGAGTGGGCATGGCTGTATTTCAATAAACTTTTAAGTATAAAAGTAGATGACTGTCCTGCAGGCAGTAATTTGCCAACATCTGCTCTGGGGCATTCATCCATTCATTCAGCATTTATTCAGCATTAAAACATGTTTATTAGTAGGTACTCTATGCTAGATCTCATGATGGTAGTAGGGATGGTAGCATAGTATAGTGGGAGAGACAGAGATAATATATTTATTTGTGTAGATACACAAATAATTATATAGTTTCAAGCTGTGGTAGGTGGCTGTGAAGAAAAAGAACAGTCTGCTATGTGAGGAACGGGGAAATTTAGATGAGATTGTCAGGAAAGGTTCCACTTTAGAGGCAACATTTGAATAGGCACCTTAACACGAGTAGCTGAGAAGTTCTGTTTGAGAGATCCATTAGTCTTTACTGAGTTTTCTGTGGCCATCTTGACAGTTCCCAAAGCCTTTCTGGCAACTTTAGGTAAGGCTGCTTGAGCATCAAACATTTTGCCTACACGTGGTGTTGAAACCTGAGATCTCCCATCTAAAGCTTTGAGAGGCCTAGAACCCGGCTTCAGCCCATCCTTGGGAGCCACACGGGTGCCTGATTCTCCATTTTCCTTATCAAGAAGTTTGCAGCAGGTAGAAGCAGCTTCACATGGAAAGGTGCTTATTCTGATGGAGGAGTGAGAAGAAGGACAGAATGGCTAGAATACAGGGATCTAAGGGGCTGTTTCTCTTGGATTCAAGCTGTAGAGGTAGGCAGGCGAGGAAGTGAGAACCCTGTAGGGCATGTGAAGGACTCATTTTATTTTGTCCTAAGTGAAGTGGGAAACTGGCAAGGTCTTAAGCAAGGGAATAACATGATCTGACTTATGTTTTAAAGGAAAAAATAACTTTCAGCTTTTCGTATTTATTGAATGCTGATTATTGCTTAGCTAACTAAGTGTTAGCCATTCTTCATGCAAATGGTCTTTGACATAGGATTATTCTGATTTTACAGATAATGAAGATGAAGTTTAGAGTTGTTAAGTAAGTTGGTTAAGGCCACGTAACAGTGGTAGATGCTACTGTGAGTCACAAGTAGAAAGTTAACTTAGTATGGGAAACTTTTAAAGGGAGTATCCCAAAATGTAAGAGGGATTCAGATGAGTGTGGTGTCACCAAAGCCAAAAGAAAAGTTTTTAAGAAGGAAGGACTGGTCAGTTCTAAAGTAGCTGAAGAACTCATGTAGGTATTTACAAGACTGTGTTCTTTAACATAATAATAATGCAGATACCTGCTATAATAGAATTGTTTAGAAAATGACAGGAGTCTTTATCTTTGCAGTGGAGAGTGAAGCCAAAGTAAAAACCAAAGTTCGCTTTGAGGAATTGCTTAAGACCCACCATGAGCTCATTCACGAAAGAAAAAAACTGAAGAAAAAAATTGGCAAATCTGGAGATAAAATTGCAGTGAGTAATCGATCATTTGGTAATGATAACTTCTGTATCTACATGAGATTATGACTTTCATATTAAAACTCTGAGGAACTTTGGAAATTGAAAATAGTAAATCTATGTCAGAGTCAATAGCACATGGTAAAATAAAGCTTACGTTAGAATCCACATGACTCTTGGGGTACTGAGTTCAGTCTTCAGTGCTGTGCTACCGAAATAATCTAGCCAAACTGATGAGAGTGGTGAGAGAATGGGCAAACTCAACTGGCCAATGTGTTACACATTTTTAAAGACAATCAGGATTTTTAACCCAGAATTGTGAAGAACTTAGGGAGTAATACGTTACTTCAGATATTCAGTGGCTTGTTTTTATTTAGACTGATTGATCTGATTCTACCCAGCAGAACCAGGAGAAATCAGTGGAATCTGAAGGCAGTAATTATCTTTGTACTTGAGGTACACTTTCAAATGACAATTTTTTTTTTTAAAGATTTTATTTATTTATTTGAGAGAGAGAGAATGAGAGAGAGCACATGAGAGAGGGGAGGGTCAGAGGGAGAAGCAGGCTCCCCGCCGAGCAGGGAGCCCGATGTGGGACTCGATCCCGGGACTCCAGGATCATGACCTGAGCCGAAGGCAGTCGCTTAACCAACTGAGCCACCCAGGCGCCCAATGAAACTTTATTTATTTTTTTTATAAAGATTTTATTTATTATTTGACAGAGAGAGAATGAGAGAGAGAGAGCACATGAGAGGGGGGAGGGTCAGAGGCAGAAGCAGGCTCCCCGCTGAGCAGGGAGCCCAATGCGGGGCTCAATCCCAGGACCCTGGGATCATGACCTGAGCCGAAGGCAGACGCTTAACGACCGAGCCACCCAGACGCCCCGACATTGGTTTTGTTTTTTGTTTTTTGTTTTTTGGGGTTTTTTTTAAAGATTTTATTTATTTATTTGAGAGAGAGAGAATGAGAGACAGAGAGCACAAGAGGGAAGAGGGCAGAGGGAGAAGCACACCCCCTGCTGATCAGGGAGCCTGATGTGGGACTCGATCCCGGGACTCCAGGATCATGACCTGAGCCGAAGGCAGTCGCTCAACCAACTGAGCCACCCAGGTGCCCAATGAAACTTTATTTATTTTTTTTATAAAGATTTTATTTATTATTTGACAGAGAGAGAATGAGAGAGAGAGAGCACATGAGAGGGGGGAGGGTCAGAGGCAGAAGCAGGCTCCCTGCCGAGCAGGGAGCCCGATGCGGGACTCGATCCCGGGACTCCAGGATCATGACCTGAGCCGAGGGCAGTCGCTTAACCGACTGAGCCACCCAGGCGCCCGCAAATGACAATTTTTGACAGCACAGTTGAAGAGATTAAAAATGCAGAACTCAGAACAGTGCTGAACAAATCAGCAATTGACTACGACTTGATTCCAGAGTATTATAAAGAGTCTGTAATAATATCCACAGTTAATGTACTATTCACTCTTCAGACCTGTTTTGCTATATTACTTGGACCTTTTACTCCTTTGACCATAATCTGTTATGTACATACACACACACACACACACACACAGGCACAAATAACTTCATGCATGTTCTGGTAATTGGTACATAGTATTTCTTTGGCAAGAGTTTTATGAGTTATATATAGCTTATATTTACTTGTAGCAAATTTTACCCTCTTCTGAATTTTGCCGTGCGACCTCTTCATTCTCATATTCTCTCTGGCAGTCATCAGTGTTGTAATAGTATATATTCTCAAGTGAGGCAAAAATAAGTACTAGCACTGGCCAGAATCCGACTGCACACCTGTGAGAGGTTTGTAGTACCCCAGTTTACTATTGCCTACCAATTTAGACCTACTGACAGAAAGGGGCAGATTCGGTCTCCCATAGTGAATGCTGCCCTTTTATATAATGCGCTTCTTCTGGTGGTACGTATGAGTATGGAAGGGAATAGTGGCATATGGAGGATGGGACATTGCATATTGGTATATGCCCTCCCCTTGGGTAACGTGGTACACATTGGACAAAAACAGAAAGAACCCTCGAAACAACTGAGGATATTTTTATGGACTCAGTCAAAGTAGAACCTTATATTTTCTCTTACTGATAGAACTGGCTTTGTAAGCATGAACCAGATGCAGTTTAGGCCAGGAATGCTCGATTAAATGGATAACGAAAAAATGGGCAGAGGAGACGTCCATTTACCCATTGTCCAGTTTAGATGTTGGGAACACGCACATGTGAGGTGACTAAACATAATCTGCCCAGCCTGTTTTGGTACACAGGCCATTCAAACCTTTTTTATTCACAGATAAGTATCCTAGGAAAAAATACTGAGGAAGAGATTTTTTAGCTCAAAAGAAGGGAAATATTCCTGGAGGACTTAGAGGAAAACAAAATATTTTTGAAATGATTTACTTTAGGAAATAGAGGAGGAATACCTGCTTTTATTTACTAGATAACAGTGCTTCCTATCTTTCGAGCACGTCTAAACGTTTTATGTATATTACCTAGTTTTTAATGACAACGAAATGATGAGGTTTTATCTCCATTTATAGTTGAGGAAACTGGATCACAGAGAGGTTGAATAACCTTGCCTAAATTTGCAGTTAGTGGCAGAACCAGAACTCAAACTCTTTTAACAGTCTGACTACAGAACCCATTCTCTTAACCACAACCCAATAGGACCTCTTTGAATAACATATGAAGAGATGGGACCTCTTCAGAACAAAAACATGTACAGAACAGGCTGAGATTGGAAGGGAAGCAGGCTGAAGTAAGAAAAGGAAGCAAGGAAAAGGCTGTACTAAGAGAATTCATAATGATGGCAGATTCACCTTATTTTTCAACAATCTGTTAGGCACTGTGATAAGAATTTTGCAAATGCTATATCTGATTCTCATGTTAATCATGAAACATAGGTATTGGGGCTCTTATTTTGCATGAGAGGTTTTATAAACATCAGAACAGAAAAACCACTTAACAAAGATGTTAAATGGTTTGCCAGAGCCATATAGCCAGCAGTAGAGTGAGGGAGATTTAAAACCAGTCTCTCCATGTTCTGCCTTTAGTTGCTTTTTAAAAACTATATCTTAGGCCAAAAATAGTAGAATTGGTACCATGGTGATAAGGAAGATAGTGATAAGGAAGATAATTTAGTGATAAGGAAGATAAATTTGAGGCATTCTTCCATGAGAAGAAATGGCTAAAATGAAAATGAAATAAGTAATGACATACAGAAATACTAGACCTGTAAGTTAGTGTTCCCATTACTAGTACTAATGGAGCAGAAACAGTAGAAAGAACATGATGAAAAAACCTTCCTGAGATTAATAGAAAGATCTAGGAAGAGATGAGTCCGTCTTGCATTCCAGGTAAAATTTATGACCTGTAACTATATTTAGAACTTTTTAATTTCAGGGGAAAAATTAATTTTGCAAGTATCTCAACAGAAAAAGAAACACCTAGTGCATTCCAGGCTTCTCTCAGAAAACACTAAATCCAGAAGACAAAAAAAGATATCTACACAGTATTGAGGGAAAAACTGTATCACAAGAAATCTGGTCACCTAAGTGTCAATTGTTTGTGAGGTCGGTAGTGAACATGCAAATTAACAGAGAATTATTACAAATGTTCCCTCCCTGAAAACAAGAAAACTACTGAAGGTGTATTATTTGAATATGTAGTACCATTTCCAGAAACATGAATCAAAATTAAAAATTGAAGAACAGAGAATTTATGATCTGAAAATATGTCTGCATGAGGCTTTTGAGACCAGCTAGATATATAGAACTTTCTTTATTATTTATGCCAAAAATAATTGCTGAAGATTTATATTAGATAATGTACATATAATAATGTGAGATAACAAAAACATTGTTCTCAAACATTGGGCAAAGCTTTCCTAGCTTGCAGAGAAAAAGAGTCGTATAAATATTACTTTTACCTGAAGTGTAGTCAGAAGTTACTTCATCCTGGAGTTTAAAATAAGTGAAACCAGTAATATGTAAAATTGATTATAATACTTTCAAAGTCATTAGTGCTCAAGAGAAAACAAATAATAGATTTTTTTAAAAGGAACAAAAGTAATGAAAGAAGGAATTTAAGAATAAATTCTTAGGGGCGCCTGGGTGGCTCAGTTGGTGAAGTGTCCGACTCTTGTTTTCAGCTCAGGTCATGATCTCACGGTGGTGAGATGGAGCCCTGGGTTGGTCTCTGCACTCAGCAGGGAGTGTGCTTCAGATTCTCCCTTTCCCTCTCCCTCTGCCCCTCACCCTGTGCATGCACCCTCTATCTCAAATAAATCTTAAAAAAAAAAAGAATAAACTCTTAATCATGAAAATAAATGTAAATAGTTTTAAGCTTCCTATTTTAAAAAGCAGACTCTAAATTTTTAAAATGTCAGGTGTCTGGCTTGCAACATTGACAAATCAAACAAAATGACCTAAAGTTTAAAACTAAAAGTTTGCAAAAATATAGACAAATCTAAAAAGAAACAGAATTTTCTCAATTATGAATATATTGAAAGAACGAAAAGCTTAAATAAAACATGAACAAATTGAATTTAATCATATGTTGAAAGAATACTTTGTCTCAGCCAAATAGGTTTTCTCCCTGAGAACTCAAGAATAGCATAGGGGCGCCTGGGTGGCTTGGTCAGTTGAGTGTCCAACTTTTGGTTTTGGCTCAGGTCATGATCTCAGGGTCATGAGATCGAGCCCCACATCAAGCCCTATGTCGGGCATGGAGCCCTTAAGATTCTCCCTCTCCCCGCCCCCCCCCACGCACACTCTCTCAAGTAAATAATTTTTAAAAAAGAGTATCTTATAAATTGGCTATCAGTCAACATCAGTAAATCAGTACAAAGAATTTGAATAAAAACCATGTGATCATATAAAAATAAGGGGAAGAGCCATAATATTTTACTTGGAAACAGGGTATTAGTGATTTTTGAAAAAATAATTTGTTCATGTAGGTGATAATTATGTACCCTCAGAGGTACATACACATGACTTACTGTGTATGATTTCTAAATTAATAAATAATAAGTTAATAAATTAATAAACACTAAAAATAGAAAAATAGAAATGGCTGGTGTAATCTTCCAGTATGGAAAGATATTCTGATCTTGTAAGGGATAAAAGACATCCCAAGTAAAGAGAATATTCTCTGCACACAGAAGACTCAGTAAATATTTGTTGAATTATATAAATTTGATAAAAGGTAAAAGTCAGCCAATTCACTGAGAAAAATAAGAAATATCTCTATAGCCACAGAGTTCATACTCTTACGTATAGCTAATAATCATAAGATAATAATTGCTAACATTTATTGAACGCATATACTGTGGAATCAGAAAGATTTTCTTAGTGTTTTTTAGTAACTATCCTGTTACTCTTCAGAACAATCTTATGGGAATTTTTTTTAAGAATTGAAAATCTAGGGCACCTGGGTGGCTCAGTCGTTAAGCGTCTGCCTTCGGCTCAGGTCATGATCCCAGGGTCCTGGGATCGAGTCCCACTTCGGGCTCCCTGCTCTGCGGGAAGCCTGCTTCTCCCTCTCCCACTCCCCCTGCTTGTGTTCCTGCTCTCACTGTGTCTCTGTCAAATAAATAAATAAAATCTTAAAAAAAAAAAAGAATTGAAAATCTAATTATAAAATTTACTTGGAAATTTAAGCAATGGACCTAGAATAGCTAAAACAGTTTTGAAAAAGAAGAAGAAAGTTGAAAGAATTTTACTATTGGATTCAAAGCTCAATGTAAAGTTATAGTAACCAAGACAGCCCGTTATTGTCGTAAAGATAGACATATAAGTCAGTGGCGGTAGTACAGAATCTAGAAGTAGACCCAAATGTATATGGTTAATTGATTCTTGACAAAAATTGCCAAGGTGTGACAAAATTGCCAGGGTGTGCCAGAATTTGCCAAGGAGTGAGAAAAAGGACAATCTTTTCAACAAATGATGCTGGAACAGATACCCATATGCAATATTATTAACTATGACCATATCATGTTCAGAAATTAAATAGAAATCGATCAGAGATCTAAGCATAAGAGCTAAAATTATATGACTTATAGAAAAAACAGGATAAAACCTTTGTAACCTTGGGTTATGAATAGATTTCTCAGGATACAAAAACATGAATCATAAAAGAAAAAGGTAAATTGGGCTTTGTGAAAATTCAAAATATTGCTAAGAAAATGAAAAGATAGGCTATAGATTCGGAGAAGGTATTTTCAACACACTGAGAAAGTGTATGTAGAACATTTTAAGAATGCTCTTAGAACTCAATGATTTGAAAATAACCCGGTGAAAATGGGCAAAAGATTTTAACACTTAACCAAAGGAGAGATGCAGATAGCATGTAAGTACGTGTAAAGATTTTCAGTGTCATTACTAATTAGGGAAATGCAATTTAAAACAATAATGAAATACCATTACATGCATATTGGAACAGCTAAAAAATGAAAATTGACAATGCCAGATGCTGACAAGGATGTTATGTAAGTGGAACTCTTAAACGTTTGGGAATACAAAATGGTACAGCCACTTTGGGAAGCAGTTTGGGAGATACTTAAGAAGTTAAACATCTACTTATCATACAGCTCAGTAATTCTTGGGTGTTTATGCAAGAGAAATGAAAACGTAATGGTACAAAATTAGAAATAAATGTTCATTCATTAGTGTATGGAGAAATAAAATGAGGTATGTATCCATGCATTGGAATACTGCTCAGCAATAAAAAGGAATAAACTACAGATGCAACAACACGGATGAATTCCAAAGCTCTATGCTGAGTGAAGGAAACTGGTCACAAAAGGCTCTATACTGTATGATTCCATGTATGTGAAATTCTAGACAAGACCAAACTATCTTGATAGAAAGCACATGAGTGCTTGAGTGGGGCTAGGGTGTGGAGGACTAGAGGCTGACTTTGTACAAGAACATGTGGGGTGATGGAAATGTTTAACATTGTGATTATGGTAGTGGTCATATGTCTGTATACATTTACCAAAATTCATTTAATTCTGTACTTAAAATTGGTGAATTTTATTGTATGTAAGTTGTATCTCAGTAAAGCTGATTTAAAAAACAAACTGAAGCAAAAAACCTAACTGACACACAGAAGGGTAAAGATAAAAAGATAGGAGAAGGTGGTGGCTGTGGCCACCGGGGACTTACCCTGTTTTCCAGGGTCTCTCTCATGGATACACGTTATTAAACTTTGTTTGATTTTTTTCCTGCTTTAAAAAAAAAAAAGATAAAAGGATGAGGAAAGATGTAATAGAACATGAACAAATATATTTGGAACACTTCAAAATTCAGCCATAACCTAATCCTTGAAATATTAAAGTCCATAAAATAGACGTTTTTTAACTGTAGTACCACAAAACTACAAATAACAAATATAAAATTTATAAACCGTTTGGAAATTTAAAAATCATCCCATACAGTTGTTAGTGAGAGAAAGGAAATTAGAACTACAAAAAGCAGGATATTTTAAAAAGTAATAAAAACTATACAGTACTGTGGAATGTATGGAATACTACAAAAGATACCTTGGGAATTGTATTTATTGTTGCGGTTTTTAAAAACTAATTGAAGGGGTGCCTGGGTGGCTCAGTCATTAAGCTTCTGCCTTCGGCTCAGGTCATGGCTCAGGTCATGATCCCAGGGTCCTGGGATTGAGCCCCACGTCAGGCTCCCTCCTCAGCGGGAGCCTGCTTCTCCCTCTCCTGCCGGCTTGTGCTCTCTCTCCCTATCTCTGTCACTCTCTCTCTCTCTCAAATAAATAAATAAAATCTTTTCTAAAAAAAGTTAATTGAATAAAGCAGAAACATGAAAAACAAATATAAAGTCATAGTATAAAATTAAATGATATTAGTACAAAGGTTGACTGACAGATCAGTGAAAGAGAGTAAATAAAAAACTGAATGTCTTCTGATTAACTGTCCCATGGTTCCATTTTTGACATCTTTTCTTCTAAACCATAATTCTTCTTGGTTATCTTTTTCCAATTATTTCCTTCAGGAGTGTCCTCGAAATTTGTATATATTCCCACTACATTTCTGGTACTCCCTGAGAAAATAAAAAGAAAGATTTGTATGTGCTTCATTTTAACATAATGAAATTTCAGTTATTAGGTATGAGTATATTCATAGCAAGAAGACAAACATAAGTTTCTGAAAAGATTAGCAGTGATTTTCCTTGTGTGAAGCACCCAGAGTTGAGCTTTGGGTCTTCTTTTTCTCTTTAAATATTTTCTGGTTCTTTGTATTTTTAATTTTTTGCTTTCTTACTATTTTAAATTAAACATGTATTGCTTCTAGAAACAAAACATGTGAAAATAAACTTATTTTTTAAGAGAAATTATTTTTATTAGATTTGATTTGGGAAGATGTTTTAGAGGGTATCGCTCCATAATTTATCCTTGAAGAATAGATAGAATTTGGAAATATATTGTAGGTAAGCAAAAGAGTCTTAGAGATGGTAACATGTTGGGTACATATTGGGATACTAATCCTTTCAACATTTCTCCATCATATATTGGACATTTTCTAACTACTTTTAAACATGAGGGTTTTCAAAAATTGAACTTCAGGAGTGCCTGGGTACTTCAGTCATTTAAGTGATTTCGGCTCAGGTCATGATCTCGTGGGTCATGGGATCGAGCCCTGCCTTAGGCTCCTTGTTCAGTAGGGAGTCTGCTTGAGATTCTGTCCCTCTGCCCTTCCCCCCACTCTCACACACACTTGTGCTGTCTCTCTTTTTTTCTCTCTCTCTCTCAAATAAATCTGTTTAAAAAAATTGAACTTTAGTCTTCATTGGTAAGCTCATCCATTTCTGAAAGAATTCTTCATTTTGATACTGGCTTCCATATTTTAGCACTTTGGTTTGTCCCTTGTGTTTCTCAACACATCTTTTAAGCTCTTACTCAAAATTTTAATTTTAATGTCTGCAGTTGTGTTTTTTAAATCCAATATGCTTTTGAATTTCTTTGATATTAATTACACTTTAAGTTCTAATTTTGTTTATGTTTTTAATTCACTTTCCCTCGTTAATTTTTCTGTTTTATTGGATTTGATGGCTTTTCTTTCATTTTGCTACTTTCCTTCAGTTTTTATTCGTTTTTAAATGTCTAGTCATCTTTCTATATGAGAATCTCTCTTCTGCCTGTTGGTTGTTTTCAACATAATCTACTGTCTTTGGTGAGGGTTGTACCTACCGGAAGCATGCTGCCATATTTCTCTATATTCAACTGCTTTATCCTTTGAATGAAAGTCACCATCTAACACAAATGGAGGTGGGGGACAGAGCTGTCCCTCCCAGCTCCTCAATTGGTCATCCTCAGTTTTAGCCCCTCCTTCTCCTTGTGTTACTTGACTCTGGGCTTATGGCTTCTTCAGAATCACCCTTCTCTGGTTCTTTTCCTATGGGCTGTGGTTTTATCTGCTAATTTCTTAATAGATCTAATCCTGCCTATTTTTTATCCTTGGGAAATTTCTCAATATTTATTTTATTGCTAGTAGCATTCCTTTTTGATTTCTAGCCTTTTTTATTAAAAATATCCCATTTAAAATTTTGATTAGAAAAGATATACAGGTGTGTTTAGTCTGTCATTTGACTTAATTTGATAATATTTCATATTTGGCAGCATTTTCAGTAATGTATTTGGATTAATTGTAGGATTATTCTAAACTACAGACTTTTGATTTTAGAATGTAATTATGAAGTTTGTGTTTTCTGTTGGGAAACCTAAAATGCTTTACCTCTGTGGCTCCTTTAGCAATTTCTCAAATATCTTATAATTAAAGTATGGATCATTCTGCCAAAGAGAAAAAGTAACATTTGAGATATGAGCAATTTATTCACTTCTGAAAAGTCATTAAGTATTTTCCCCATGTTAATTATCTCATTTAATCTGAAGTTACTCTCAGAAATTACGAATCTAATGCCAAGAGAATAAACTATGATAGTGCTAATGAGATGGTCTAGAATGGTATCAGTGTGTTCAAGTAAAAGATGAAATAATTTTCCCAATGTTACATTGGGATAAGCACAATCATTATTGTGCTTTATCTTTGTATCATTGAACTGTGCTTGACTGAAACTTTGTTACCGTATCTTCTTTTCCTAGCTTGACACTGTTAGAAGCAATCTTCCGAAAAGTAAAGAAACTAAAAGTGATGATGTAAGTGCTACGAACACTAATAACCCAGTCCCTAAAAGCAAACTAAGGAATCCCCAGTCAACACCTGAAAATACAGATGATGTTAGTGTAAAGGAAGACAAGCAAGGAAAGGCAAGTAAAAAGGTTATGAAAACAGTACTCCAGATGACTGCACAAGGAATGGAACTGGAAACTCCTGTGAGGAAGGTGGATTCCACACATCAGAAAGCACGAACCAGGTCACAGCCAGGTGTTGCTCATCAGAAGAGCGAGAAGGCAGATGAAGAAAGAGAAAATAATAATTTAGATGAGGAAGAAGAACTGATGCAAGCATACCAACTCCAAGTAGCTGAAGAAATGGCAAAGGAGATTAAGAAGAAAATAAGAAAGAAACTCAAAGAACAGTTGACTTACTTTCCCTCAGATACTTCATTGCATGATGGCAAATTGAGCAGTGAGAAAAAAATAAAGAAAAAAAAGAAAGTTCCAATCTCGTCTAAAGCTGAAACAAGGTACTTTGCACTGACAAATGTAAAATGTCCTCTTTTAAAAAACACTAGTATTCTCAGCTTTTGAGTGATATCTGTAGTTACACTAAGAAAATTCTTAATCTTTCATGTGGATACATTGCCAGTAAACAATAACAGTTACCCTTTCCATAACACCTTAGTATGTGCTAAATGCTTTATAAGAATTAACTCATTTATTCCTTGTAACAACCTTATGAGGAATAGTAATACTATCACTCTATTTTGCAGATAAGGAAACTTGAAGGGTTTAAGTCACAGAACCAGTAAGAAGCTGAGCCAAAACCTTAGCAGTCTTGTTCTAAAATCTCTACCCTTAAATACTTACTTACATCTGCTAATAATAGAAACCCAATTTCTCTCCCTTTTTTGAGTTACAAATGCCTATTTGGATATATGAATATAGTGTTTTTCTTTATTATACAAATAATATTTGCTTATTGTAGAACATACAATAAAGACACAAAGAAGATAAAAGTAACAACCATCTAAAGGTAATCATTATAAGCAATTTAGCATGCTAGTCTTTTTCTATATATGATACTTATATGTTTGCATATGCAATGTGAGTGTTTCTGTGATCATATTTATATTTATATGTCTTCTTTGGGGAAAACAAGATAAAAAATGTCTTTTAACTAATTAACTTTTTTTTCTGCAGTCCACATCTACATAAACAACTTGAGGTGGGAACATTCTATGTTTGATTATTTCCTGGTATCAGGGACAGGTTCCCTTACTGTCCTCATCTAAAAATAATTCACCTCTTACCAAAAGCTAGACACCAGTGGTAACAAAAGGAGGGCAAAAAGAGTTGCTACTCAAACATGTTACTCTACGTATTAACTATCCGTTGCTGCACAAAAAAAGCTATTCTAGAACTTAGCAGAACAACAAACATTTATTGTCTCTCAGTTTCTGTGGATCAAGAATCTGAGCATGGCTTAAGTGGGTACCACTGACTCAGGCTCTCTCTCGGGCTATAGTCAGGATGTCAGCTGGGGATGCAGTCATCTTAAGACTTGGCTGGAGAAGGATCTGCAAATGACAGAGCTGTTGGAAGGCTTGAAATACCCACTTCTAAGCTCACTCATGTGGTTCTTGGCAGGTCTCAGGTCCTGACTGACTTTTGGCCAGAGACATCAGTTCCTTGCCACATGGATCTCTCCATGTGGGCTACTCACAACATGGCCACTTGCTTCCCCAGAGCAAGGGCTCTGAGACAGAGAGAGAGAGAGAGAGAGAGAGAGAGAAAGTCATAGTCTTTATGGAACCTAAACTTGGTTTGGAAGTGGCATCCATTACTTTTGGTCATATTTTGTCTATTAGAAGTGGGTCACTAGGTCCAGCCCACAATCAAGGGAAGGGGCTAGACAAAGATACTAATAGCAGGAGGCAGGGATCATTGAGGGCCATATTAGAGGCTACTTGCTACAGTATACCATCAGTCTTTCTTACAGCTACCATATCTGTTATGAGCTGGTAAGACATACTCTCTATTAAATGTTAGTTCTTGAATTTTAAATAAAACCATGGGTTAGATGACCATGGCATGCAAAAGGTAGTTCTCTTTAAATAATAGTATTTGGTGAAGTGATAAAATAGCATGGCTTTCTGGAATGACTATTTTGAAATATTTCTCTACTCTTTTTATTTCTCAACCTCTTTTTTAAAAAATATGACTATATTGGAAGTCAGTTTATTATTATTTAGATGCAGATTTTTTACTTGATAAATTACAGACTTTAATAGGCTGGTTTCTCTTCTACAATGAGTATAAGTCTAGGCTGCTACCCCTTAACATTTATTAGTTCATGTGATGCACATTTTCATTTTAATAACGGCCTCCTGAAAATGTAGTGGTACACCGGCCACTGGAAAAGACAAGTAATTAACTGTTACCTAGAAATCAAAAGTTGAATATCTGAAGCCTCTTGAAAGCAGAACAAACTTAGAACACTTTTTTTGCTTTTAAATAAGGTAATTTAGAAATTTGTTCATTAATCATTGACTTGACAACAGGATGAGGATGCTTTCATCATTCCTATGGAAAAACAGATCTATTGCTCATAAAATATACAACTTTATCTTTTCTGGGAGTTTAGAGCTGAATTTTAATTTGACTCATGGGTATATAACTCATTAACAAATATAAAATAATACACATTGATACCTAATTTGACACTTCACCATTTTAGTGCATAATAAAATATATGTATTCCCTAGGGGTGCCTGGGTGGCTCAGATGGTTAAGCGTCTGCCTTCAGCTCAGGTTGTGATCTGAGGGTGCTGGGACTGAGCCCCGCATGGGGCTCTCTGCTAAGTGAGGAGCCTGCTTTCCCTCTCCCTCTGCCTGCTGCTTCCCCTGCTTGTACACTCTCTCTCTCTCTCTGTCAAAAATAAATAAAATCTTTAAAATATATGTATATATATATGTATATATATTTATGTATGTATGTATCCCCTAGCAGGAAGTAATCTTGATTTTAGGATTATCCTTGACTCTGTTCACTGTTCACGTTGCTGCATCATTAAGAAGAAGAATGTATTTGTAATGGCTTGTACTTTGGTTGTATTTGCAGTACACTGACCATCTCCGATGACACAGTTGAAAGTGAACAAAAGAAGGGCTCTCCAGTTAGAAGAGTTACTTCAGATTCTCAACAAGATGATAAGATAAGCTCAGTGGAAGACAATGTAGAAGACAGCATGCAAGATGACACAAAATCCAAACCAAAAAAAAAGAAAAAAAAGGCTAAAACAGGTTTGTTATCCAAATTAAATGAAAAATATGTGCCTTGGTAGAAATAACTTGATTCTAGGACTTTGAGTCCTTAAAACTAAAGAAAATCCAGTCCCAAAGACTATAATTAAAAAAATCCAATATAGAATACAGTTGGTCCTTGAACAGCATGGGTTTGAACTGTGCAGGTCCACTTACAGATTTTTTTTTCGATAAAGTATAGTACTGTAAAGGTATTTTCTTTTCCTTATGACTTCTTTATAGCACTTTCTTTTCTCTGGCTCACTGTATTGTAAGAATATAGTATATAATACATGTAACATGTAAAATATGTGTTAATCTACTCTTTATGTTATCAGTAAGGCTTCTGGTCAACAGTAGGCTATTGGTAAAGTTTTGGGGGAGTCAGAGGTTAAACACAGATTTGCAAATGCCCAGGGGGTTGGTGCCCCAACCCTGGCATTGTTCAAGGGTCAACTGTATGTGGCACTTGTTCTTGGATTCATGTATATTAAAACATTCATTTATTTGTAACTGTGGGTCTCTGTGGTGAGTTAATATTACTTATGTCATCTCTAATTCTTGACTTAATTTAATTGAACCCTAGAATGACATTAACTTTGTTGCTGTTGTGGCACAGATTTCTTCTTTATACCATTGAGTTTAGAACCCCTAAATAATTCAGACTCATATTTATTGAAAGCTATAAATGGTCAATGGCCAATAAACTTTTCAGATGTTAAGGCTGCATCCCTCTGTCACACGTGATTGTCTTCCGACGTCCTCAGCCTAATTCGGCTTCTGTCCTTCCTTCCCACTTTTCCTTCCCACCCTCTTGCTTTCTGTCTTCCTCTTTACTCATTTCTTTCCTCCTCTTATTTTTCTTTACTTGTTATTGCCTTTTTCCTACTTCTTACATTCATTTTTTCCTTTTCAATCTCCATTTAATTGGCCAAAAATTTGGGACCAAAATAGGCAATTTTAGAATTTATGGTAGTTATTCATTGGCTATGCAGTTGATGATGCTTTATTCCTCTTACTACATTTGTAAAACCTTTGTTAAAATATGATATACATATAGAAAGTGTACATGTTACAAGTATACTACTTAGTGGATTTTCACAAACTGAACATGCCTATAAAATCGTCATCCAAATCAAGAAACAACACTTTTAGCGCCAGAAACCCCCTAAGTCCCCTTCCCATTCATTGTTCTTCAGGAGTAAACATCATCTTGACATCTAACACAGTTTGTTTTTGCCCGTTTTTCTACTTTAATGTGAATAGAATCAGAAATCCTGTGCTCTTTCACTCAAAATTATTTTTGTGAGATTTAGACTGTTGCATGTAGCTGAGCTTCTTCATTATCAGTTCTGCTTTTGCACTATATAGATACCCTTGTGTGAATAATTTGCCAATTGTACAGATGGATGTTTGAGCTGTTTCTAGTTTTAGGTGTTTACAAATAAAACTATAATATTCTAGTCATGTCTTTTGGCAAGCATTTTATATATACATTTTTTGTTTGGCATCTTTTTTTTTTTTTTTTTTTACGCATAGAATTCTCTATGAAGTTTTTGTGTCTTTCAGAACTACTAACTTGGTAGGACACAGGTTGGGAAATGCTACTTAGAAACATGGCTGTGATCCTTTAAATCTAGCATCTAAAGAAAAACTGAAAAATATTCCTCACTGCTTTCTAATATATTTATTTTGTTGGGCATCTTCTTAGGAGAGAGTTACTATGTCAGAGATTATGTATATTTTTCACTTTAATAAATATTTCCCATTTTCCAGAGTTGGTTTACCAATTGATGATACTAGCAGTATTTGAGAGCCTCCAGTGCTCCACATCTAACATTTATATTGTCAGTATTTAAAAATTTTAGCCATTCTTAGTGTATAGTGTATAATAATATTTCAGTTTTACTTTAAACTTTCATAACTAATGAAATTGAGCATCTTCTTCATGTTTGTTGTCTACTTGGATTTTTTTATTCATACATTTGTTTAAGTCTTTTGTGTGTATTTTTAAGAAATGGCATTGTCTGCCTTTTATAATTTGTGAGAATATTTTATATAGCTAGACATCAGTCTTTTCTCAGATATGAATACATACACACATATATATTGCAGACATCTTCCCACTCTAGGTTTTACTATTCTCTTACTGGTATCTCTTAAAAAACAGAATTCTAAAATTTGATATAGCCCTATTTATCCATTTTTTTCCTTTGATGGTAAGTGCTTTCTGTGATATGAGAAATCTTTCCCAAGTCCCAAAGATGTTTTTGTATATATTATTTTCTAAAAGTTTTTTGTTTTGCTTTTCACATTTAGCTCTGCAGTTCATCTGGAATTGATTCTTGTATATGGTGAGAGGTAGTGGTTAAGACCCATTGTTTTCCCATGTGAACATGTAATTGACCTAGTACCATTTATGGAAGAGAGCATCTTTTTTCCTCTGTATTGCAGTGTCACCTTTATCATAAATAACGTGACTACGGGAATGGATCAGTTTCTATTCTGTTACATTAGACTGTACCAACACAAGATGACTTAATTACTATAGCTTTATAATAGATCTTGCTATTCAGCTGTGTAAGTACTCCAACAGTTTTTTCTTCTTTAGCATTACCTGGGCTATTCTTTGACCTTCGCATTTCCATATGAATTTTAGAAGCAGCTTCTCAATTCTCCCTCTTCCTTCCCCCATCCCCACCATTATTTTGATCCAGATTGGGTGAATCTGAAGAGATTTACAATAACAACTCTCTAGATAGAGTTGACATCTTTACAAAGTATTAATTTTTGCCATCCATGAAATGGATATGCACCTCCATTTATTTATGTTTCCAGTTTATCTTGGTAATATTTTAAGTTTCGGGAGAGTCTGTCCTTAGATTTATTCCTAGGTATTTGATGTTTCTTAATGCTGTCATAAATGGCATTTTTTTTTTTAATTTTTGTTTTCTGTTTGTTGCTGGTGTGTGTGTGTGCATACATGCATAAAAATATATGCACAGAGAAATATAATTGATTTTTTAAAAATTAACATTGTAGCCAGTGTTTTTGCTAAATTTATTACTTCTAAGAGTGTATCCATGGATTCTTTTAAATTTTCTACATATGTTACGCTATTGTATCACCTGTTAATAGTGATTGTTTCATTGTGCCTCTTTCAGTCCTTATATCTTACTCCTTTTTCTTGCCTTGTTATACTGGCTAGGACTTCCATTACAGTGTTAAATACCTTGGGGAAAAGCTTCCATTAATTTGCCGCTTAGTGTAATATTTGCTGTGGGTTTTTTTGTAAATACTCTTTATCAAGTTTATGAGTTACCTGTACTCTAATTGGCTAATAGTGTTTTAAAATTATGAATAGATACTGAATTTTACCAGGTGCTTTTTCTCTGTCTTTTGACTTGATCGTATAAATTTTCACCATTTTCTCTATTAATGTGGTTAATTGTTATTTGAATATTAAGCCATCTTTGTGTTCCTGGCAGGGGTTAGAGGGACCTGCAGCTTGGTTATGAGGTATTCTCTTATATATATATATATTTTTTTAATCTGTTACTGGATTTGATTTGCTAATACTTTGTATAGAACTTCTGTGTCTGGGGTCATGAGAGAGAATGGTTTGTACTTTTCCTTTCTTGAAATACCCAGAGTTTTTGATACCAAGGTTTTGATAATCTCAAAAATAGTTGGGAAATTTTTCATCTTTTTCAATTCTCTGGAAGCATTTTTATAAATTGGTTATTTCTTCCATAAATGTTTGGAAGACTTTACTAATGAAGCCTTTAGGCCAAGGTTTCCTTGTGGGAAGAATTTTAAATCAGAATTAGTTTCTTTAATAAATATCACTCTTCATATTTTGTTTTTTTCTGTCAGCTTTGAGAGACTGTATTTCTTGAGGAATTTGTTCATTTAATCCAAATTTTCAAATTTTGTCTGTCTACAGCATCTGAAAGGTGTCCCTTTATACTGGAATTTATTTTTTTTTCAATTTCTTGGTCAGTCTCAGGATTTTCAGTTTTCAAAGAATCAGCCATTGGCTTTGATTGTATCTGTTGCACATTTGTGTACTGTTGGGTTATTTTATTTGTATTAGTTTCTTCATTCTCCTTTCTTTGATTTGCTGTTTTTAGTTTTGTAAGATAGATTTTATAAGATTTCAGTCTTTATACGTATTTAAGACTTTAACTTTTCATCTACGTACTACTTTAGCTGCATCCCACAAATTTTTGATATATCTTCATTATCATCCAATAAAAACATTTTCTAATTTCCATTTTAATTTCTCCTTTGACCACACATTTTTAGAAGTATATTGTTTCATCTCAGCCAACAGGTGATTTTCTAGTTACCTTTCTGTTTCTATCTGCCACTGTTGTCAGAGAACATATTGTGAATGATCTCAATCTTTTGAATTTATTGAGCCTTTCTTTATGACCACTTTATGGTCAATTTGCTAAATATGTCATGTGCACTTAAAAAGAATGTGAATTCTGGTGTCATTGGGTGCAGTGTCCTGTGTATGTCAGATCAAGTGTATTGTGTCCAGCTCATCTTCCTGATTTTTTTTGGCTTGCTTATTCTATCCATTTGTTGAGACAGGTATTAAAATTCACACTGTGATTTTGGGTTTCTCTCTTTTCTCTTTATTTCTGTTAGGTTTTTTCTCTTTATGTATTTTGAAGTTATGTTATTGACTATATGCATGTTTAGGAATCTTATATCTTCCTGTCAGATTGACACTTCCAAGTCGTCTTAATCATTCAGGCTGCTGTAACAAAATATCATAGACTGGATAGCTTAAACAATAAACAGTTATTTGTACAGTTCCAGAGCCTGGAAAGTCCAAGATCAAGGCACCCACAGATTTGTGTCTGGTGACGACCCATTTCCTGGTTGTAGACTGATGTCTCTTTACTGTAACCTCACATAGAAGGGTAGCTCTTTGGGATCACTTTTTTTTTTAATCACTTTTATAAGGACACTAATTCCATCTATGAGGTCTCTACCCTCATGACTTAATAACCTCCCAAAGTCCTCACCTTTTAGTACTGTCACATTGGAGGTTAGGATTTCAACATATGAATCTTGTGGGGACACAAGCATTCATT
The DNA here is from genome assembly GCF_011800145.1 of Mirounga leonina. NCBI lineage: Eukaryota > Metazoa > Chordata > Mammalia > Carnivora > Phocidae > Mirounga > Mirounga leonina. The sequence goes on along the minus strand of NW_023270807.1, from coordinate 87,622,039 downwards.
GTATAAGAACAATCATTATGTGGTATCTTTTTTTTTATCTCTAATAATTTCCCCTTGTAGTCTACTTATAGTTTGAGTTTGCATAGTATAGATTTTCCCATCCTCATTTCTCTGTCATAACCCACAATACACTGCCAGGTGGTGCCAACTTGGTGGAGAAGGGGTAGCCTTCAGACCTCTGCCTGATCCATGGTCCCCAGGTCTAGATAGAGCTTGCCATTATTCCACTTCTCCCCCACCCCACCCTCTAGGCTTCCTTTACTTGGGACATAGTGTCTCTGCATTTCCTTCTTTTTTTGCCTTCACCTCTTTTCTTCCCTCCACCCTAGAACATGAGGGGTCTCAGCCCCCAGCCTTTGAGCTCCTTGGGGGCAGACCCTCAGTAAATGTGAGGTGCTGCACCCCCCAAAAACAAAACAAAAAAACCCTTGTTTGCAGTCTTTCTGTGTCCTTATATTTATTTGTCACTGTTTTATGTTTGTTTTACAGTGTTTTGTGTATGATCCACCTGTCTTATATTCCTTTTTCTTCTTTTGAATTATTTAAGTTATTTTAAAAATTTTCTTCTTATATTAACTTGTTAATTATGCATTCTTTTACAGTTTTTTGTTATCCTCAAGAACATTAAGTTTATTCTTGACTTACAAGTTAATTCCCTAACAAAATATGCTTCCCTAACAAAACACTGCTAGAACATTAGAATTGTTTAATTCCATCTGAATTTTGTCAGGTGCTTTTTCTGCATCTCTCTGTCTTCTGGCCCATAGGTTTCTTATCATGCATTTTAGTTCTGCATGTATTTTAAACTTCACAGCTATTATAGTGACGATTTTGTACAGCTGATAATAATTTATATTCACTCCAAAATTTACTTTTTCCTTAATGAATTTACATTTTCCCACTTTTCATCTACTTGAAGAGCTCAGTTTAGTATTTCTCCTAATATGCTAATCCCCTCAGATTTTGTTGTGTAAAATGCCTTTACTTTCATTTTTGAATCCTATTTGCTAGCATTGAATTTAGGTTGCCGGTTGGTTTTCTTTAGTGCTTTGGAAAAATGATACAGTTATCTCCTGGCTTCCATCATGTCCCATTAGTGGGATTGTGACTTTTTTTTTCCTCTTGACTCATCTTTAGATTTTCTTTTTGTCTTTGATGTCAGTCTTTTATCACGTTATGCCTAAATATGGCTTTGTTGGAATTTACCCTGCTTAGAGTTTACTGGTTGATATCACTTATCAGTTGTGGAAAATTCAATTATTCAATTATTTTTTAGAATGTGGCTTCTTCATTATTCCCTCTTTTTCTAGATTATAAATTCTCACATATTTTCTTTTAAGTGTGTCCACTTATTTCTTATGTTTTTTCCCTATATTCTTTTTAAAATTTTTTCCATTATGCTTCAGTTTGGATATTGATACTGATCTTTTTTCTCTTTCCCTAATCATGTCTTTGTGTCCAGTATACTATTAAACACCTCTATCTATTAAGTTCTTAATTTCAGATGCTGTGTTTTGTTTTGTTTTTTTTAAGTAGGCTCCATGCACAGCATGGAGCCCAAGGCAGGGCTTGAACTCACGACCGTGAGATCAAGACCTAAGCTGAGATCAAGAATGAAACACTCAACTGACTGAGCCTGAGCCACCCAGACACCCCTCAGATGCTGTATTTTTCATTTACAGAATGAAAATGTCTGTTGTCGTTTTTTTATGGATTCCAGTTCTTTGTAGAAAGTTTCCATTTTAACCCACTTTTTCCTTTATTTTCTTGAACATATTAATAATCATAGTCATTTAAAGTCTTTCTGTGCTAACTCCAGTCTGGATCATCTGTGGGTCAGCTTCTGTTTTCGGTCTTTTTCTCCTAGTTGTTGGTCATATAGTCTTGCCTCTTTTATGCCCGGTAACTTTTTATTCTATACTGGATATTGTGTGTAGAGTGCTAGAGATCCCAGATGATTTTATCTTTTACTAGAAAAGGTTTCCTCTTTACTCTCTTAGGCAGGTAGGGTGGGAAACTGATTTTAATCCATCAGGAATTGAGCTATGTCAGGGCTAGATTGTAGTTTTGATAAAAACTGTATCTTTGATTTGCCCTATTCCTAGGTTGTGGACTTTCAGGAGTTTTGAACTGAGAATCTGGCAGGTATTTGTCTCCTCAGTCTACAAGACTGGGAGATTCAGTTTTGCCCTTCTGAGGTTTTTAGCCCGGTCCTTTAGCCTTCTGCCCCATTCAGCTTCAAAATTTGGCAGATATCTTGGGGGGGGACTGGCCATGTGTCTGGCCCCTCAGGTCTACAGTTTTGTCACTCCAGCCCCACGTGAGTGCCAGAATCTCTGCTGGTTTCTCTGTCCCCCAGTAGGGACCTTCTGCCAGGGGCCATGCCTGGATTCTCAACTCTTGCTGCATCCAGAATTGGTAAGTGACCCCAGGTGAAAAGTGGCTATAGGTGGAAAGTGCCCTCTAGGGCTTTATTTTGCCAGTTTTGTTTCAGGCCCCTACCCCTGGTGGGTCATTGTCTCCTAGTACCACCAGCCTGGGAGATTTCACTACTTCTTTAGCCTCTCATGTAGCCTCAGAATTCAGTTTTGTGGGGGGGGGAAATTAGCTATGTGTTTGAGGCTCCTCAAATCTCTAATGTGACTGCTGTAGCCCCATCAACCACTTACCACTAAAAGTTTTGCAGATACTCTTTCTCCCAGTGGTGACCTTTTGTTGGGGCCAAGCCCTGATCCTTAGCCCACACCCTGAATCAGCAAATGTCCCCAGAGACTAAAACAGCTACTAGTCCATCAGCTTATCAGTGAATGATTCTCCCTCTCTGGAATTTTAGTCCATCTGCTGTACATTGTCTCTGTACTGTTCTGATGCCTTTAAAAATAAGGTTTTTGTAATTCATTTGACTTTTTCAAGTTGTTATGAGAAGCATTGACCAGCTACATCCTACTACATCCTACCCAGAAGTAGAAATTACAGTTACAAATTAATTGAGCATATTCCACTTAAGAAAATAACTAGATAAAATTGCTTTTTTGTCTTTGGTTCTCATTATTTTCTTTCTGTGTTCTTGGTCCTTGTTAGGGAAAAAAAGAAAGATTCCTCCCCCTATTTTAATGCATTAGTAAATGTAATACTTTACTCTCAGAGTGTAATCTGCTCTTGTGTGGCTTTTTCCTTCTTTTCTTTTGAAGTTACTTTGTTAACAAAGACAAATAATCATGGATTATAAAGATAAGGTTATATGTAAATTCAGTGTATATTGTTGAATATATTGTTGTGGGAACAATTAATTATAATGTTGATTTTATTCCATGCATATAGTTTCAGATGATAATGAAGAAACTGATGGTGATGGTGTTCATGAAGTAACAAGCCGAGATAGTCCAGTTTATCCCAAATGTTTGCTTGATGATGATCTTGTCCTGGGAGTTTACATTCACCGCACTGATCGACTTAAGTCCGATTTTATGATTTCTCACCCAATGGTAAAAATTCATGTGATTGATGAGAATACTGGTCAATATGTCAAGAAAGATGATAGGTAATTTTTTTAATTGCACAGCCAACCCTTGAAATTGAAACTGTCTACAGAAGTCCTCTTTTCTGCCATTGAAAGTCAATGGAAATAGAGCTAAGGATTTGTATTAGAGAATAATTTACTTGTTGTAGATGTTCATAGATCATTGATACTGATCAGTATCTTTTCTAGAAGACATAGAGAACATTTGTTAATTCAGTGATTCATTTTAAGTGGAGGGGAGTTGAGAGAGCTTCTACCAAACTTAATGACTAATTTATGGCATTGAACTTGTAGTGTAAATCACTGCATGTTGCACTGTACATGCTTTAATTGTCTAACTTCATATTTTTCTTTTGAAGTTAATAGGTTACTTGGGGATCATATGAAGGCAGTGAATCTTGAATTTAATTTTTTCCTAGTATTACTTCTATAGCTAATACATGCTTGAAGCTTACATATAAAAAGCACAGTGAAATAAATGATTATACTAGAACTCAAAAGTCATTTGCTTGGAAAAATGATAGGGATGAGGAACATGAAGATTATCAAAGTTCAATTATTCAGTTATCTTAGGGCATACAAAAAATATGACATACCTCAAAGGGTTTGCAATGCTGTTGTGCTCATTTTCTTATTTAAATGTACTGTACTATTTTATTACAAACTCCTTTAAGATTCTGAAGGAGTCTAGCTCTGTATGTTGCACCTCACTTTATATTTCTGTAATAAGATAATTCTGTGAAACCAATCAGTAGTGTATAGATAAAAGATAATAGTAGGGTATTACCACTTCTTAGTTTCATAAATTTGTAATTTTCTCGATGGAAAACCAAAATAATTTTTCATTATATATCATGACTATTCATTATTTCTTTACCTTGAGCACTATATTTTTTTCTCATTTTCTCAAAATTATCATAAAGAATTGTGTTAATGGGAGCATCTTTTTTGGACAGTGAACGGCCTGTTTCATCTTACTATGAAAAAGAGAGTGTGGATTACATTCTTCCTATTATGACCCAGCCATATGATTTTAAACAATTAAAATCAAGACTTCCAGAGTGGGAAGAACAAATTATATTTAATGAAAATTTCCCCTATTTGCTTCGAGATTTTGATGAGAGCCCTAAAGTCATCTTGTTTTTTGAGGTATGAATTGAATAGAACAATTTAAACTAAATTTTGGCTAATATTTTAATAGCATAAATGTAAGCTATTTTTTTAGTAGTTTAATAATGCAAAAAAGTGTGAGGATTTAATCCCTAGGATTTAGTGTTTGTAATATGCTGTGGAGATGTAGTATGTTGTAATAGCGTATTTGCTGAGCATTTACCAGTGTAAGTAATTAGCCATGTAATTCACTCGGTATTATTTAATTCTGACAGCAATACTATGACTGTAAACTGAAGTGATGATTCTAATCTATATCTATACAATCCTCTATTCTTAACCCATTTTACAGAATGTAAACTCATTTAACTATATTGGACTCCCTAAGAGTTTGTATACAACCAAGGGAAAGATGAACACTTTGACTAATACAACGTAATATATAACCAAGATGAAGTGGAACTTCCTAGATGTGGAGGGTGGATAGAAGGTCAGAGCAGTCAGGGAAAGCTTTATGAAATATATGGCCTTTCAGCTGACTTGTTATTCTAATTTTTTTATGGAAAAGGAAATCAAGGTTCAGAGTATAACGTTGTTTACCCAAAGTTATTCCAATATTTTTTCTTTTTTTTTTGCATTTTTTAAAATTTTGTTATGTTAGTCACCATACATCATTAGTTTTTGATGTAGTGTTTCATGATTCATTGTTTGCGAATAACACCCAGTGCTCCATTCAATATGTGCCCTCTTTAATACCCATCACCAGGCTAACCCATCCCTCCACCCCCTCCCCTCTAGAACCCTCCGTTTGTTTCTCAAGAGTCCATAGTCTCTCATGGTTCGTCTCCCCATCCAATTCCCCCCCTTCGCTTTTCCCTTCCTACTATCTTCTTTTTTTTTTTAACATATAATGTATTATTTGTTTCAGAGGTACAGGTCTATGATTCAACAGTCTTACACAGTTCACAGCGCTCACCATAGCACATACCCTCCCCAATGTCTATCACCCAGCCACCCCATGCCTCCCACCCCCCACCACTCCAGCAACCCTCAGTTTGTTTCCTGAGATTAAGAATGCCTCATATCAGTGAGATCATATGATATATGTCTTTCTCTGATTGACTTATTTCACTCAGCATAATACCCTCCAGTTCCATCCACATCGTTGCAAATGGCAAGAGTTCATTCCTTTTGATGGCTGGATAATATTCCGTTGTGTATATATACCACATCTTCTTTATCCATTCATCTGTCGATGGACATCTTGGCTCTTTCCATAGTTTGACTGTTGTGGACATTGCTGCTATAAACATCGGGGTGCACATATCCCTTCGGATAACTACATTTGTATCTTTGGGGTAAATACCCAGTAGTGCAATTGCTGGGTCATAGGGCAGCTCTATTTTCAACTTTTTGAAGAACCTCCATACTGTTTTCCAGAGTGGCTGCACCAGCTTGCATTCCCACCAAGAGTGTAGGAGGGTTCCCCTTTCTCCACATCCCTGGCAACATCTGTCGTTTCCTGACTTGTTAATTTTAGCCATTCTGACTGGTGTGAGGTGGTATCTTATTGAGGTTTTGATTTGGATTTCCCTGATGCCGAGCGATGTTGAGGACTTCTTCCTGTGTCTGTTGGCCATTTGGATGTCTTCTTTGGAAAAATGTCTGTTCATGTCTTCTGCCCATTTCTTGATTGGATCATTTGTTCTTTGGGTGTTGAGTTTGATCAGTTCTTTAAATTTTGGATACTAGCCCTTTATCTGATATGTCATTTGCAAATATCTTCTCCCATTCTGTCAGTTGTGTTTTGGTTTTATTGACTGTTTCTTTTGCTGTGCAAAAGCTTTTTATCTTGATGAAGTCCCAATAGTTCATTTTTGCCCTTGCTTCCCTTGCCTTTGGTGACGTTTCTAGGAAGAAGTTGTTGCGGCTGAGGTCAAAGAGGTTGCTGCCTGTGTTATCCTTTAGGATTTTGATGGACTCCTGTCTCACATTTAGGTCTTTCAACCATTTTGAGTCTATTTTCGTTTGTGGTATAAGGAAATGGTCCAGTTTCATTCTTCTGCATGTGGCTGTCCAATTTTCCCAACACCATTTGTTGAAGAGACTGTCTTTTTTCCATTGGACATTCTTTCCTGCTTTGTCGAAGATTAGTTGACCATAGAGTTGAGGGTCCATTTTGGGGCTCTGTATTCTGTTCCATTTGATCTATGTGTCTGTTTTTGTGCCAATACCATACTGTCTTGATGATGACAGCTTTGTAATAGAGCTGAAAGTCTGGAATTGTGATGCCACCAGCTTTGCTTTTCTTTTTCAACATTCCTCTGGCTATTCGGGGTCTTTTCTGGTTCCATACAAATTTTAGGATTATTTGTTCCATTTCTTTGAAAAAAGTGGATGGTATTTTGATAGGGATTGCTTTAAATGTGTAGATTGCTCTAGGTAGCATTGACATCTTCACAATATTTGTTCTTCCAGTCCATGAGCATGGAACGTTTTTCCATTTCTTTGTGTCTTCCCAGTTTCTTTCATGAGTATTCTATAGTTTTCTGAGTACAGATTCTTTGCCTCTTTAGTTAGATTTATTCCTAGGTATCTTATGGTTTTGGGTGCAATTGGGCGTAAATGGGATCGACTCCTTAATTTTCCTTTCTTCTGTCTTGTTGTTTTTGTATAGGAATGCCACTGATTTCTGTGCTTTGATTTTATATCCTACCACTCTACTGAATTCCTCTATGAGTTCTAGCAGTTTTGGGGTGGAGTCTTTTGGGTTTTCCACTTAGAGTATCATATCATCTGCAAAGAATAAGGGTTTAACTTCTTCTTTGCAGATCCAGATGCCTTTTATTTCTTTTTGATATCTGATTGCTGTGGCTAGGACTTCTAATACTATGTTGAATAGCAGTGGTGATAGTGGACATCCCTGCCGTGTTCCTGACCTTAGGGGGAAAAGCTCTCAGTTTTTCCCCATTGAGAATGATATTTGCTGTGGGTTTTTCATAGATGGCTTTTATGATACTGAGGTATGTACCCTCTACCCCTATACTCTGAAGAGTTTTGACCAAGAAAGAATGCTGTACTTTGCCAAATGCTTTTTCTGCATCTATTGAGAGGATCATATAGTTTTTGTTCTTTCTTTTATTAATGTAATGTATCACATTGATTGATTTGTGGATGTTGAACCAAACTTGCAGCCCAGGAATAAATCCCACTTGGTCATGGTGAATAATCCTTTTAATGTACTGTTGGATCCTATTGGCTAGTATTTTGGTGAGAATTTTTGCATCCATGTTCATCAGGGATATTGGTCTGTAATTCTCCTTTTTGATGGGGTCTTTGTCTGGTTTGGGGATCAAGGTAATGGTGGCCTCATAAAACGAGTTTGGAAGTTTTCCTTCCATTTCTATTTTTGGAACAGTTTCAGAAGAATAGGTATTCTTTAAATGTTTGGTAGAATTCCCCTGGGAAGCCATCTGGCCCTGGGCTTTTGTTTTTTGGGAGATTTTTGATGACTCCTTCAATTTCCTTAGTGGTTATAGGTCTGTTCAGGTTTTCTATTTCTTCCTGGTTCAGTTTTGGTAGTTGATACATCTCTAGGAATGCATGCATTTCTTCCAGATTATCTAATTTGCTGGCATATAGTTGCTCGTAATATGTTCTTATAATTGTTTGTATTTCTTTGGTATTGGTTGTGATGTCTCCTCTTTCATTCATGATTTTGTTGATTTGGATCATTTCTCTTTTCTTTTTGATAAGTCTGGCCAGGGGTTTATCAATCTTGTTAATTCTTTCAAAGAACCAGCTCCTAGTTTCGTTGATCTGTTCTACTATTCTTTTGGTTTCTATTTCATTGATTTCTGCTCTGATCTTTATTATTTCTTTTCTCCTGCTGGGTTTAGGCTTTATTTGCTGTTCTTTCTCTAGCTCCTTTAGGTGTAGGTTGTGTATTTGAGACCTTTCTTATTTCTTGAGAAAGGCTTGTATTGCTATATACTTTCCTCTTGGGCCTGCCTTTGTTGCATCCCAAAGATTTTGAACAGTTGTGTTTTCATTTTCATTTGTTTCCATGAATTTTTTTAATTCTTCTGTAATTTCCTGGTTGACCTATTCATTCTTTAGTAGGATCCTCTTTAGCCTCCATGTATTTGAGTTCTTTCTGACTTTCCTCTTGTGATTGAGTTCTAGTTTCAAAGCACTGTGGTCCAAAAATACGCAGGGAATGATCCCAATCTTTTGGTACCGGTTGAGACCTGATTTGTGACCTAGGATGTGATCTATTCTGGAGAATGTTTCATGGGCACTAGAGAAGAATGTGTATTCTGTTGCTTTGGGATGGAATGTTCTGAATATATCTGTGAAATCCATTTGGTCCAATGTGTCATTTAAAGTCTTTATTTCCTTGTTGATCTTTTGCTTAGATGATCTGTCCATTTCAGTGAGGGGGGTGTTAAAGTCCCCTACTATTATTGTATTACTGTCGATGTGTTTCTTTGCTTTTGTTATTAATTGACTTATATAATTGGCTGCTCCCATGTTAGGGGCATAGATATTTACAATTGTTAGATCTTTTTGTTGGGTAGATCCTTTAAGTAGGATATAGTGTCCTTCCTCATCTCTTATTATAGTCCTTGGTTTAAAATCTAATTTGTCTGATACAAGAATTGCCACCCCAGCTTTCTTTTGGTGTCCATTAGCATGGTAAATGGTTTTCCACCCCTTCACTTTCAATCTGGAGGTGTCTTTGGATCTAAAATGAGTCTCTTGCAGACAGCATATTGATGGGTTTTGTTTTTTTATCCAGTCTGATACCCTGTGTCTTTTGACTGGGGCATTTAGCCCATTTACATTCAGGGTAACTATTAAAAGATACGAATTTAGTGCCATTATATTGCCTGTAAGGTGACTGTTACTGTATATTGTCTGTGTTTCTTTCTGGTCTATGTTACTTTTAGGCTGTCTCTTTGCTTAGAGGACCCCTTTCAATATTTTTTGTAGGGCTGGTTTCATGTTTGCACATTCCTTTAGTTTTGTTTGTCCTGAAAGCTTTTTACCTCTCCTTCTCTTTTCAATGACAGCCTAGCTGGATATAGTATTCTTGGCTGCATATTTTTCTCATTTAGTGCTCTGAATATATGATGCCATTCCTTTCTGGCCTGCCAGGTTTCTGTGGATAGGTCTGTTGCCAATGTTTCTACCATTGTAGGTTACAGATCTCTTATCCCAAGCTGCTTTCAGGATTTTCTCTTTGTCTCTGAGACTGGTAAGTTTTACTATTAGGTGTCGGGGTGTTGACCTATCTTTACTGATCTTGAGCGGGGGTTCTCTGTGCCTCCTGGATTTTGATGCCTGTTTCCTTCCCCAAATTAGGGGAGTTCTCTGCTATAATTTGCTCCAATATACCTTCTGCCCCTCTCTCTCTTTCTTCTTCTGGGATCCCAATTATTCTAATATTGTTTCGTCTTATGTTATCACTTATCTCCCGAGTTCTGCCCTCGTGATCCAGTAGTTGTTTATCTCTCTTTTTCTCAGCTTCTTTATTTTCCATCATTTGTCTTCTATATCACTAATTCTCTCTTCTGCCTCATTTATCCTAGCAGTTAGAGCCTCCATTTTTTATTGCACCTCATTAATAGCCTTTTTGATTTCAACTTTGTTAGAATTTAGTTCTTTTATTTTTCCAGAAAGGGTTTCTCTAATATCTTCCATGCTTTTTTCAAGCCCAGCTAGTATCTTCATAATCGTCATTCTGAACTCTAGTTCCGACATCTTACTAATGTCAGTATTGATTAGGTCCCTGGCAGTTGGTACTGCCTCTTGTTCTTTTTTTTTTGAGGTGATTTTTGCCGTCTGTCATTTTGTCCAGAGGAGAATAGATGAATGAGAGAACAAAATGCTAACAGGGTAACAACGACCCCAGAAAAATATACACTGAACAAATCAGAAGAGGTCTGAAACTGGGAAAAAATAAAAGGGAAAGAAAGAAAAAGATTAAAAAAAAAAAGAATATGATCAAATATGGTCAGGCTGGTGAGTAGATCAGTGCCACACACTAGATTTCAAGCATATTTTGGTCTGTTAGAAGAAACTGCCTCCCAAAATTTTAAAGAAAGAAAAGCTTATGTCTGTACAAAAATAAGGGTAAATACGATGAAGGGATAGAATATGATTGTAAAGATGAAAATTATAAAAGATTTTATAAAAGGAATTGATAAGTTGGTTGAAGAAAGAAAGAAGAGAAATTAAAAATTAAGGAACTTCCATACTGTTTTCCAGAGTGGCCGTTGCTTCTTAAGTTTTAACATAATATGTTATTGTCTACAAAACTACTTTTGATTTCAACTTTTAAGGGTTTATTAAGGACAACTTGGTATCTATCAGAAGTCTTTAAAATCATTATTCCACTTCTCAGCATTTCTACTAAGGAAAAAATTACAAGAACACAAAGACGTGTGTGCAAGAATAAACACTTTAACAGTAAAAATTTTAGGGAGACAAATCTCTTCAATCAGGAAGAGATTTGGTTATGTAAATAATAGTTTTTATTAAATTTATGGTATTTATAATACCAAACTATATTAGGCAGACATTAACATGATGAAATATGTATGTATGTATTGGCTTGAAGAAATATTCACTACATGGTATATAAAAATAGTTTGCAAAATAGCATTGGATTGTAGTAACATACATATATTTAGGAATGCACAGAAAAAGGTTTAGATATAGTGTAAACCAGATGTTAATGTTGATCATGTATGGATCTGGATTACAAGTTGTTTTTACTTCGTTATATATTTTTCTTGTATTGTTAGTGTTTTTTCACTGAGCAGCTATTGTATCTGAAGACAGATTTAAGTATAAAAGAAGAGGGATGAATGGAGTCCATATTATTTTTTAAGCTATCTATAAAGATTTGTTAGCTCAGCTTTTGAGAAGTGCCAGTAAGGAAAAAGTGATAGTCTCTGACAAGTACCTAGAATACAGGTGGTGTCTGTGGCAGGTTTGTTCCAAATTCCGTGAGTTTTAACATCCAGACAGGATGGAAATATGAAGGAAATCCTCTTGAGAAGCCTAATGACCGCATATATCCAAAGAGAAAATCCCCAACTTCAGAAAGGTGATGTAAGGAAGGACCCAGATGTAAGATCATGAGTTTTTTAAACAATCATTTGAAGTCTGCATTCATACATTAAAAAAAAAAAAAAATTAAATGTTAAGAATTCTATGACTGGTATATTTGTGCCTAGACTATATTTGAGGTAATTAATACTTGGTCTTTGACATGAAGTAAATCTTAATAAATGATTTATTAATAAAAAGGTGGTCAAAAAATGGACCCTCACTAACAGGATGACTTAACTTAAAGGTGAATGAGGTAAGAAATGCTTTTCTTGGGCGCCTGGGTGGCTCAGTTGTTAAGCGTCTGCCTTCGGCTCAGGTCATGATTCCGAAGTCCTGGGATCGAGTTCCACATCAGGCTCCCTGCTCGGCAAGAAGCCTGCTTCTCCTTCTCCCATTCCCCCTGCTTGTGTTCCTGCTCTCGCTATCTCTCTCTCTGTCAAATAAATAAATAAAATCTTTAAAAAAAAAAATGCTTTTCTTCCCTGTGAAGAAAGCACCTTTTAAGTGTACAACTTATTTTTTTAATTTCAATAATATGTTACTAGAAAATATTAAATTTTAGGTAGGCTAGTATTCTGTGAAGTAATTTTTTATACTTATTTACAGATACTTGATTTCTTAAGCATGGATGAAATTAGGAATAATTCTGAAGTTCAAAACCAAGAATGTGGCTTTCGGAAAATCGCTTGGGCATTTCTCAAGGTATGTTTTTCACCCATTTTAAACGCTTTAAAAATCATCTTCAAATCTGATTGGCTACATTTTCCCAAGTCCGTTTGGTTTCATATAAGGACTCATGATCTAAGATTGCAGTTGTGAAGAATTGTTAATGCAAGCTAAGGTGATACTCAGATTCTTAAGTATCTACTGAGTGTCTCGTGTGTGCCAGATACACTATTTGATTCTGAGTATGTAGTGCTGAAAAAGATACACAAGAACCTGCCATCATTTATTCAACTTAAAAGATACTTATTAAACCCTTTCTGTGTGCCAGCAGTGATTCAAGTCAGTAAACAAGAAAATAAACTCCTTGACTTTGTTTACTTCATATTTTAGCAAGGAAAGCAAATATAAAACAATTGTTTATAGAGTTTATCATTTTTGCAATTTTTATAAATACTGTGTGGAGGTCAGGGAAAGATTTCCTAAGGAAGAGGCATTGAACCTGAGTATTAGCTAGATGATAGCAGGGGGGAAGAGAGAGAGTTATGGGTAGATAGACGGTATCATATTTGCAAAGACATGATGTTGGAAGGAGTGAGATACACTCAAATAACCAAAAGACCACTGAGATTGGAGGACAGAGACTGAGGGAAGAAATGGTATCTGAAGAGATTGCTGAGTAGACAGGGTCTTGATCATGCAGTGATCTTTGCATTAGTCTTTGAAGCCATTATAACAATAGGAAGTCAAAATAGAATTCTAAAGAACAATGGGAAGCCATTATAGGATTTTAAACAAAAGGGTAGAATAATCTGATTTAGGTTTAGAAAGATGACTTTGCTTGATGGAGAATGAATTAGAGAAGGTGTACATATATATATAGTGGAAGATTATGGTTGAAAATTCTTAGAGTAATCTTGGTAGGAAATGATGGTGTCTTTAACTAGAGTGTTTCAGCAGAGATGAAAGATGTGATAAGTTGATTTTTACAAAAGGGAAAATTTTAATTTTATTTATTTTTTATTTCTGGTATCCTTTATTTCTGACTTCAAATATAAATGAGTTATAAAAAGTCTTGAATTGGGGCTCCTGGGTGGCTCAGATGGTTAAGCATCTGCCTTCAGCTCAGGTCATGATCCCAGGATCCTGGGATCGAGCCCCACATCAGGCTCCTGGCTCAGCGGGGAGCCTGCTTCTCCCTCTCCCTCTGCCTCTCTCCCTGCTCATGCTCTCTCTCTCCCTCTCTGTATCTCTGTGTCTCAAGTGAATAAATAAAATCTTAAAAAAAAAAAAAAGTCTTGAATTCACCTATTTTGTACAATTTATAAAAATTTTCTGTTTGTGTATCCATCTATTCAACAATATTAAGTGTCTATGAAATGCCAGGCACTCTGCTAAATACAGAGCATTCATAGATAAATTAGACATTGTCCTTGACCTACAGTTCAATTTCTGTATAAACATGTTACATGATTATATGCTATAGAGTGGGTGCTGTGAAAACCCAGGTAAGGCACTTAATTCACATTGGGGATTAGAGAGATGCTTTAGAAGAGGTGCAGTTTGGGACACCTGCATGGTTAAGCAGCCTCTTCTTGGTTTCATCTCAAGTCATGATCTCGGGGTCATGAGATCCAGCCCTATGTGGGGCTCTGAGCATGGAGACTGCTTGGGATTTTCTCTCCCTCTCCCCCTACTCTGCTTCTGCTTGCATGCACTATCTCTCTGAAAATAAATAAATCTTAAAAAAAAAAAAAAATAGCTGCTGTCTGACTGCTGAAAGGAAGCCAGATTGGCTGTGGGAGGAAGTAATCAGAGTGGACTTAGGAATCCCTTGGTCCAGTATAGCTTCTAAAATCACCCTTTTGTAACCTGTTATAACTTTTTTGTATCCCCTTCATACTGCTTTTGAGAAAAAAGAGCAAAAGCCAAAAAAAGGTTGCTTTCATATAGCAAATGCTGTCATTGTGTGGTCTTATTAGAAAACACTTTTGTTCCTTTTAAAAATGCTAAGATTTGGAGCGCTTGGGTGGCTCAGTCAGTTAAGCATCTGCCTTCGGCTCAGGTCATGATCCCGGGGTCCTGGGATTGAGTCCCACATCGGGCTCCCTGCTCAGCGGGAAGCTTGCTTCTCCCTCTCCCACTCCCCCTGCTTGTGTTCCATCTCTTGCTGTGTCTCTCTTTGTCAAATAAAAAAATAAAATCTTAAAAACAAAACAAAAACTAAAAAAAAAAATGCTAAGATTTGTGCAAAACTGCAGTAATAACTACAAACTGCACTTGGAAAACAATGTCTTATAGCATCTTTACCTTTAAGTGTGTATAGACTTTTATTTATCCATTTTATGCCATTGGCAGAAATGGCAAATCAGAAATTCTCCCATCTCTACCCCCTGCTACAAAGGGTAAGTATTCTGTCTACTTCCTCTATTTTAACACTTCTGTATCACCTTCATAGATTGTAAGTTTTTCAAAGTCACTGGTGACTTCTTTTTGGCAAATTTGCTGAACGTATTTTAGTCCTTATTTTACCAGATCTCTTTGCATTTGTTATATCACTCTCTTGAAACTCTCTCTTTTTTAATTATTACCAGCTCCCAGCATATGAGTGGCACAGGGAAAATGTTCAGTGAATGTCTGTTGAGAGAATTAACAAATGTATGGACTAGAAAAAATCCATCTTTGAACGTAGCATGGGGGTGCCTGGGTGGCTCAGTCAGTTAAGTGTCTGCCTTCAGCTCAGGTCATGATCCCAGGACCCTGCGTCAAGCTCTGTGCTCAGCAGGGAACCTACTTCTCCCGCTCCCTCTGCCTCTCCCCTCTGCTCATGCTTTCTCACTCTTTCTCAAATAAATAAATAAATAAAATCTTTAAGAAAGTAGCATGAATCAAAATAAAATTTGTGTTAATACCTATACCGTTGGTTCCAGGAATGTCCTAGATAATTGAAAAGTTACTGTAGTGGTCCAAATAAATCCCAAAGGACCCTACCCAGATATAAATGAGACTTTATCTTAATTTCAGCTAGAGACACTTTTAATTCATTTAGCACATATATATTACTATTCTTTTATATTATAAAATAATAAAGTTTTATTTAGCCACATTCTACATTATATAATTGTAACCATAATGACAGGATCTTGGCTGATCTTCATCATTTAGTCATGCTAAGCATCATACTTGTGTAAACTAGATTGCCTGGTGAGTATTAAAACAACCTATAGAAAGTATGATTTAGAAGGGGGGAATAATATCTCCTTATAATAATATTCTCTTATGATAAGCTTCAGGCAGATAGGAGTAGGGTTTATGAAGGAAGTCTCAAGGGCTTAATATTTAATTACTGAACACTTCTGTTACTCTTTTGAAACTGTTCTTTATCCCTGTATATCATAACCTGGATGTTGGTTATGGGACTACCTTTGAAAAATCCTAATTCAGCAACCATTTATCACATGAGATTTGTAGACCCTGCCCAGGAACCTGTAGAATTTATTCAGCAGAAGCAGTACCCTGCTCCATGTGCGTCTGTTCAGGTGATCAGCTTACCAAGCATATTAGGCCGTCCCCCTTGGAAACAGTGGCCTCGGGCCAGCAGCTGCTGCAGCAGCCTGTGTTCCCTCCTGCTCCGACACCGTGGCCCTGTTGTCTGGGATTTCTGCGGCCATCCTGTGGAACCCTGGGACTTCTCTCAAGCTTTATGAAACCTTCGCTATTTTTCCCTGCATGACAGTGTTCTGTCCTGTCTGTCATGGGAGTTCTGCCAATTTTAATGTGATCATGGTATAAACAGTAAAATGATTTAAAAATGAAAAAAAAAAAAAAGCTTATGATCTCCATTGACTTTACATCCTCCCTTAGAAGGCTAGGGATGAAATGGGCTACATTTTTGCCAGCTCTGGTTATTGATGCCTCATTCCTGAACACACTGCAATCTGGATTTTGTTTCAGCTGTGAAAGTATCTCCAAACAAATAATCAGTGACTTCTATTTGCCACATTAGTGGGTGCACATTTTTCATTTATTCTTTTATCACACCTGTGTGTGCGTTTAATACCACTCTCTTGAACCTCTGATTCCTGGGTTTTCTTGACACCATCCTTTTGTACTTTTCCCTTTACCATTCCTTCAGTTTCCTTCATGGTATTCCACTCACCTCTCTCATATCAGTCCTACTCATGGTTTCAGCTTTATTCTATTTTTCTTAGACCGCTTTTCTTGCCTCTGCCTCAGATTTCAGATATTTCAACTTGGATGACCTATAAATATCTCAGACTTTAGCATCCTACCTAAATCCTTCACCCCGTCTGCTGCTTGAGTTGATAGCACTGCCATCAGCCCAGTCTCCCACATTTAGAGCCTTAGAGTTGCACTGTTCATTTTGGTAGCCTCAAATCACATGTGGCTATTTGAATTCAAATTAATTAATTAAAATTAAATATAATTAAAAATTGAGTTCCACAGTTGTACTAGTCACACTTCAAGTGCTCGATAACCGTATGTGACTAGTGTATCTTGTACTGGGTACCACAAGTATAAAATGCTCACATCATCACAGAAAATTTTATTGGACAGCACTGCCTTAGAGTCTTTCCTAAATCTTCCCTTCTTTCCCTTTCCAAGTGGCATCAGTCAGTAACAGCTACTGAATATTTTCCCTGCACTCAGTCCTTGTTCTCCTAAGCTGTCACCTTCATGTTCTGCCTCAACTGCTGCAAAAGCTTCCAATTGTCTCCTCCGAATTTGTAGAGGACACAAAGGTTAACATGACATTTTCTACTTAGTTATAGTCTAGTGAAAGGGGCCTTATTTTGAGTTGGTGAGATTTTTATTTTTCTCACAAGCATCTCCATTTATTTAGCTTAAATATAAGTTGTTTTAGTTTTTTTTATTGAATAGCCCTTTTTAAGAAGGTAGACTAAAACATTTTTAAAGGTAATGAATGCCTTGAATGAGTTTATGTTAATTACCTTTTGAAAATGATTTTGACTTTTTAAAAATTAAAACATTGAAATATTACCATTAAAGGGGCGCCTGGGTAGCTCAGTCAGTTAAACAACAGACTCCTGATTTTAGCTCAGGTCATGATCTCAGGGTCCTGAGATTGAGCCCCATGTTGGGCTCTGCATTGGGTGTGGATTCTGCTTAAGATTCTCTCTCTGCGCACCTCCCTCCACTTGTGCGCACGCATGTGCACTCTGTCTTTCCTCCCCTCTCCTGTGCATGTGCTCTCTCAAAAAAATTTTTTTTAAAATGTTCATTAAAAATACTGATACTAAACAAATGGAAAATTTCTTTCCGTGTTTAAATGTTATGCGTTTTAACTTTTATCACTGTTGTTTCAAATAAAGGTATCTTGATTACCTCCTTTGTGCCAAGTAACCTCTGACACAGTAATGTAAATGCTTTACCAACAGCCTGAACTTGTACAGGCCAGGCAGCTATCAGGAGAATATTTAAAAAGTAATTTGGGTTGCACAATTCACAGCGCTCACCATAGCACATACCCTCCCCAGTGTCTATCACCCAGCCACCCCATCCCTCCCACCCCACCCCCCACTCCAGCAACCCTCAGTTTGTTTCCTGAGATTAAGAATTCCTCATATCAGTGAGGATATTAACATAACAATAAAAATTTTTTTTAAAAAGTAATTTGTGTTACCTTTTGTCAAAATGATCTGGAATTGTGTTTAACCAACTGTGTCAGTGTTCTTTGCTTTATATATCTAAGGAATTTCAGCATGCCATATTAATCTTTTTAAAATGAGTTTTTGACTATATGCTGTTGCTTTACTGGATGTATTTATTTTCAGTGAAAATAACATTTTATTGGAATTCTTATTTTAAGCTTCTTGGAGCCAATGGAAATGTAAACATCAACTCAAAACTTCGTTTGCAGCTGTATTACCCACCTACTAAGCCCCGATTCCAATTAAATGTTGTTGAGGTTTTTGAATGGTGGTCAAAATATCCAAGAAATCGTTATCCATCAACATTATACGTAACTGTAAGAGGATTGAAAGTTCCAGAATGTGTAAGTTAATAGCACGTTCTCTGTTGTTGAAATTAAATGGTGATGTTTTTCATTTCTAAAAAGATAAGGTCTCTAAAATTATTTTAATAGATATCTAGGATATAAAAGTATTTTCAACAATTATGTATAAGGCCTATACTAGCTAATATGTAAAAGATACTTAAATGAATATTAATTACTAAATGTAAGTTTTGGTGTTAGGAGAATTTTTTAAAAATAATATTGGCTTTTAAAAATTAAAGATAAAAGAATGATGTAAAGTAGGTGTTGACAAATATTTTCTGTAAAGCCCAAGAGTAGTTAATATTTTAGGTTTTGTAGACCATACAGTTTTTGTTGCAACTACTCAGCTTTGCCTTTGTAGCGAGAATGTGGCTATATAGATGTATGTAGGCAATGCTAAACAGATGGGTGTGGATGTGTTCCAATAAAACTTTATTGGGAAAAACAACAAGCTACATTTGGCCCAGGCATTTGCAGGACCATGATTTACAGGCACACTTTCCACAATATTATTTAAATAATCAGTAAATAATGTTTCTACTACTGTTTTCCACAGATTAACACTATGAATGATTTTAGCAAAGAATTGGTTCTTAAACAAAACTTTTGTTTTAGACAATAAGGTATTTCAGGACAGTTGCGTATTCTGTAAGTGATATTATTAGTGTGACTACAGCGTTGGTTTGCATTAATTTGAATGGAGTTAACTCTTTTTAGAGAAGGAAGATTTAAAAACTAGGTCTTTATGATACCAGTTTTGTAATATTAAAGCGAGGGATACCATGGTGTATCAGAGCTGTGACACAGCTGGTAGGTATTAGTGAAGAGGCAGAAACAAAGGGATAGAGTTATTAAAACCATTTCATGTAACTGGTCGAGTTCTGTTTTTTCCCTCCCAACTTTTAAGGCTTTTTGGTTATAGACCAAGAACCTTTTATCTTATTTAGAATAATGTACATACAAGTAGAATGTTTTTCTGGTTACATTTTGAAAACATTTCCACGTTGTTTGTTTCAGTATTTTAAAAACCCTATATGCTAGAAAAGAGAAAAAGGTTAACTTGATATTTACATTTTCTCATCTTCTATACACATTTAGATAAAGCCATCTTACCGTTCTGTGGTGGCTCTTCAGGAGGAGAAAGGTAAACCAGTGCACTGTGAACGACACCACGAGACCAGTTCAATCGACGCAGAACCTGGACTAGAAGATTCCAAAGAAGTAGTGAAGTGGACACGACTACCTGGGCAGGTGAAGTGCTTGATTATTCTCAATTCATTTAGAGATGCCCTTACTTATTTTAAAAGCTCCAACAGCTCTGAGGGTAATTAACTTGCTACTTGAAACTTTCAGATTATCCTTGCTTTTAACCACAATCTTGTCTTTCGGTTAATTTTTTTTTTTTTTTTTTTAAGATTTTATTTATTTGACAGAGAGAGACACAGCGAGAGAGGGAACACAAGCAGGGGGAGTGGGAGAGGGAGAAGCAGGCTTCCCGCGGAGCCGGGAGCCCGATGTGGGGCTCAATCCCAGGACCTTGGGACTATGACCTGAGCCGAAGGCAGGCGCTTAACGACTGAGCCACCCAGGCGCCCCAATCTTTCCGTTAATTTACTTGATAATTAATAGTAGAGTGTGTATCACATAAAAGCACTATCTTGGGTTCTTTGTTTGGGGACTTGGGTTTGTTTTATCAGTTGGCTGGAGCTGCCAGAAAGAAATACCGCAGACTGGATGGCTTAAATAGGAGCTTACTCCTTCATAGTTCTGGAGGCTGAAGTCCCAGGGTTAAGGGTTAGCAGGGTTGGTCTACTCTGAGGCCTTTCTTCTTGGCTGGCAGATGGCTGCCATCTTGCTCCTCTTCATGGTCTTTCCTCTGTGCCTGTAGATCCCTGGTGTCTCTTCCTCTTACAGGGACAGCAAATCTTATTAGGACACCACCCTAAAAAAAAGCTCTTTAAAGATTTTTACCTCCAAATACTGTTACATTCTGAGGTACTGGAGTTAGGGCTTCAACATATGAATTTTGGGGGACACAATTCAATCCATGATAGCAATAAAAAAACAGATTTTTGATGTTTTCAGAGGTTAATCTCTTAATGGGTTTTCTTAGTAAAATGGATTTTATTTAAAAATGGATCTTTTTAATGGATTCATGAGATTTTTTTTTCAGTCCCCAGCTTCTTCACAATGAATCACATTTTGATGAAAATATATACATGTATGGTTTTCTGTCACAAGTTGAGGAGTATTTAAGCTTTTACTAATGTTTTCCTTCCTGGTTAGCATATTTTGCAGTAGCAAGAAGCATTGCTGTTAAGAGTTCTATAAATCTCTTACTTATTTCCACAAAGAGTAGAGTGGCTCATTTTATACATCTGAGCCATTTCCAGATGCAGTTTATGCAAAAATCTTAATTTATCCAAACATTCAGTATATACATAATAATAATTTTCTTAGACCTTTTTACATTATTTTGCATCACATTTGACCTTTTTGAGGCCAGTTTTACAGATATATCTTAAAGTCATTTTTAAGTACTTTGAACATAGTAACATGTAGAGAATAACACTTAGATTGTGCCCTTGGGGGACCTTCCACATCATTTGGGGAAGAAGGAAGTAGTTACAAAGTTGTTCACTGTCAAGTATACTGGAGAGAAGCCTTGAGGAAACACAGGCCTAAAAATAATTCCACAGATCAGCAGTTCTCAAAGTGTGATTTCGGAACTATTAGAAGACCTGAGACCCTTTCAGGGTGTCTGCAGAGTCAACTAATTTTTGTAATAGAATCATAATGATTCTAATTATTTCATTATGATTTAGTTTGTCTTTTTCACTTTCATTCTCTCAAGTATGCACTAGAGTTTTCCAGAGGCTAAGTGATATGTGATATCACAGGAGAGTGACTGCAGAAGCAATTATGAAAATCTGGCTATCTTTTATTAAGCCAGATATTAAAGAGATTTTCACAAGTGTGGAACAATTCTATTTTATGTAGTTATCTTTCATAAAAAGACTAATGTCTCTATGTTAACATTTAATAGGTTTGCTGTTTTTTCTAATGAATTAAGGAATGTTTTTTAAATTTCTCAGTTGTAATTTCTAATATGATAAGTATCTGTGGTTATATCCACATACAAGTTTTTTGGGGTCCTCAAAATTCTTTTAAGACTGTAAAGCCATCCTGAAATTAAAACAGTTTGAGAATTGCAGACATGAAGAAGGTGAACTGGAGTGGAAGAAGAAAGGTTCATTCCACAGGTTGATAGACTTTAAAGGCGGCCAAGTTAAGGGTGGGAGAAGAAGGACAGGCAAGGGTATTTCATATGCGGGCAAAGTTGTAAATACATGGGAATGGACCTGTTGTATTCATCAGGCACTCAAAAATTTGGCTGACTGGAAACCAGTTTGTGTAAGAGATAAAGTGGTATGATTGATTGGGCCCACATTGTGGAGTATCTTTAATGGTAGCCTAATAATTGTGTGGGTTGTGAGAACTAATGGAGAGTCTGGGTGGGAGGGGCGTGTGATAATAGTCAGATTTTAGAACACGTTAATACTGGCAGTGGCATGTTGGAGATCTTGAGGTGGGATACGTCAGGATGAGAGAAACTGACGAGATAGTAGCTCTAGTTATTAGTAGTGAGATGAAAAGGATCTAACCTTGGGATAATGATAGTAAAAATGAAAAGTAAGAGATGAATGCGAGAGAAAGATAGGATGAACAAGCACAATTTAATGACTGACAAGATAGTAAAGAAAGGGAAAGAGTCCAAGGTGTTGAGGACCTTTATTATTAAACGTTCACTGAGTGCCTGTTCTGAGTACAGTGTCAAACCCTGGGCATACAGAGAAGGTGGTGGTGGCTTCAGTGATTTCAGCTTAGGTGGTGAGGCAGAGTTTTCTTGCGTGCGCCCCCTGCTCTAGGAGCAGTGGCAAGTGCTTGTAAAAAGCTCCTGACTTTTCCTTCAGTTTTTCTCCTCTTTTTCTTTCCCTCTTCCTTTTCTCAATCATCGGGGTGGAAAATGAAGGGAAAAGATGGGTAGCATGGTGTCCCATACCTTGTTGATATTATATAATAAATAATAATAATAAATATCTGTTGAGTATTTCACCATCCCAGTAGCTGCTTATAATGTTTCCTGCTAATAATGCTGCTGAATCTTGATGCTACTAGTAAAACACCTGGTCCCTGTCCAGAAAGCAGGCTCTTGAACTAAGAGTCTTTGACTAGGCCCAGTAAGCTGGGCTTGACCCTCTGAATAATCCTGATTACTTGTATGTAGAAATAATGGTTATTTACACAGTGCTGTGGCAAATATATGAAAAGACATTTGCAAGGAAGTACCACATTCATCGCATACAGTAAAGGACCAATATGTTTAATTGAACTTTTGAAATAATAAACCCAGGAACTAAGGCTCACTGAAGTTTGGAAGAGATAGAATTAGGATAAATAAAAGTAGTATTTTCTACAGTAGATACTATACATGGAAAGTTTTGGTTTCATCTGGTAACAGGAAATAAAAACATAAAAATTATGATGAAATTTTAATAAAATTAGTGAATGAGAAACCAATAGGAGGTGATTACTTTGAAAATACCTTTCAGAAAGCTACCACAGATGATGGTTATTTTAAGAGATAAAAAAGAGAGAGAAAATGAACATTCATACATCCCAGGCTTAAGCTAGGCCCTATAAGGCATTTATGGTCTCAGAACAAGTTTATGGCTCAGCAAAAATCACTTATTAGGCGCTGTCATGTAATAAGGATGTGATATGACATTTTTTTGTGTGTGGCAATATACACACACACATATATACACACACGCACACACACGCCATAGTGACAGGTTTAGAGTACCAGATAATGAAATTTTCTATTCATATTTTAGGTGAATTAAGTACTAGTTAGACATGGACTATAAATTGACTTTATTTTATGGAGACCTGATTCTCTCTTTAGGAAATAAAATAATTTACTATAGCTTTCCATCATTCTGTTTACTTTCCTCTTTCTTTGCATCACAGTAAAGGGACTTAAAAAAAAAAAAAAAAAAAAAAGCTCTACCACTGCAGTAATTGAATTAACAACTAGCCTTCATATTTTAATGTTTCTTAATTTATTTTTGTTAAATGTATGTTTTTTAGGCTTGCCGTATCCCAAACAAACACCTCTTCTCACTAAATGCAGGAGAAAGAGGATGTTTTTGTCTTGCTTTCTCTCATAATGGAAGAATATTAGCAACAGCCTGTGCCAGCCGGGATGGATATCCAATTATCTGTGAGTAATAATTCTGTCTGTTTAATGTGATTGAAGTCTATGTGGAAGACATTGTTTGGTTTTTAAAATTCATTGAAATATTAATTTGAGTAACCCCCAGTTTTTTAATAATAATTTTACAGTTTTCTGTAAAATATATGTTCAGAAGTAGAATGAGAATAATCAAATGAAGGATGGTAAGTTTATTTTTAAAACGTAAGAGGATTTTTGTATTTTCTATTTTAAATATAGAAATTTAGAAACATGAAGGGATTCGTAAATCTCATGAGGCATATTAGCCCATTGTGGTCAGTTGATAGCAGTGGTAATTTAAATTATGAAAGCCCTCAAATTCCATATGCACTAGAACAGTGACAGCTAGCTCAGGAGCACCTAGCGAACCACTTCTCCTTATGGCAGCAAGGCAGCAGGGAGGCCCAAACTTTCAAATTGCCTTTAAAAAAAGAAGAAAGCCATGTTAAAAAGAAAAATTTCTGTAGCTTTAAGTGAGCATTATCTGCTCTTCTAGACTGAGAGGCATTAAATACTTGCCCTTATTTCTTGTGTCAGCTTCCTTAGCAGGAAGTAGCCTGCTCCTCCTGGGCATCTGCCCTAAGCGGTATTTTTTTTTTTTTTTAAGATTTTATTTATTTATTTGACAGAGAGACAGCGAGAGAGGGAACACAAGCAGGGGGAGTGGGAGAGGGAGAAGCAAGCTTCCTGCCGAGCAGGGAGACCGATGCGGGACTCGATCCCAGGATGCTAAGATGCTAGGATCGTGACTGGAGCCGAAGGCAGAGGCTTAACGACTGAGCCACCCACGCGCCCCAGCACTAGGTGGTATTAAACTTCCCTCAGCCTCACACAGGTTATTTCAGGTGATTTACTCTTTTAAGCAAGGACTCATAATTGGCTTGCTTAGCACTTATTAAATAAATATTCCTCCTCATGAAATAATGTTAGCTTTAAAAAACACTAAATTTGTAGTTTGATTACAGCCATGCTATTTTAAAAATTCACCGAAACCTATGCATGGAGGAAAAAAGATTCTTAGGAGACATACTGCATAGTATTAATAGTGATTTCTTTCTTTTGGGTAGTGAAAGAATTATTTTCATTCTGATTTATATTTTTAGCATTTCAGTGATAAATATATATTACTTTATGCTTAAAGAAATCTTGTTCAAAATGCTATATAAATTTAGACATACTTAATACTTAAGTCTCAAAGCACAGAGGAAGAATTTTTGTCTTTGGTTTCTGATTGTTGGGCTATGATGTGTCTGCTTGGAATTCGTTTAGCTTGTTGGATGTGTAGATTGCTATTTTTCACAAAATCAGGAAATTTTCAGTCTTTGTTTCTTCAAATTGTTCTCCTTTCTATTTTTTCTCTTCTGAGACTCTCATCATCTCTTTGTACACTTGGTGGTGTCCCACAGGTCCCTGCAGCTTTTTTCAGTTTTCTTCATTCTTTTTCTTTCTGTTCCTCAGGCGGCATAATCTCAAATGACCTGTCTTCAAGTTGAGTCTTCTGCCAGTTCAGATCTGTTAGTGAGCCCCCCTGGTGAATTGTTTATTTCCATTATTATACTTTTCAACTCTAGAATTTTGACGTTCTTTTTTTTTAAATAATTTCTGTCTCTTTATTGATACTATTTTTTGGCGAGAAATTATTCTCACACCTTAATTCTTTAGACATGGTTTCCTTTATATCTTTGAACATATTTATAAGAGTGGATTTAAAGTCTTTGTCTAGAACAGCATCTTGGCTCCCTTCTGGGCATTCTGTGGACTGCCTGGTTTCCTGTGTACGGCTCTACTTGACTGTTTTGGTTTTTTCATATCTCCATATTAACGTGTGTGGCAGGTCTGGAAATCGGATTCCTCTTCTTCCCCCTCCTTTGTACCTAACCACTCAGGATTTGCTGTTGCTGTAGTCTCTGCTCAGTTAGCTTGGTGGTCAGCTATGGTAGAGATTTTTAAATGCCTTGAGTGAGTAGATCGCCCAGCCTTTATCAAGCCGATCTGTGTGTGTTGGGATGCGCTCTTAACACCTCATGGCAGGCAATCTGCAACTCTGCCTTAGCCTGCACTTTCAGGTCAGTGAGAGTGAGAGAGGGCCTCTGGTCTTTTGTTCACATACCTGTGTCCTGCTAGGTTTCCAGGAATTTGTTGGATCTTTTCAAAGTCCCCTCTGGACATCTTATTCCCAGTTTTTTCCTTTTATGTTTTTTGCTCAGCCTCTCCTTAGCCTCAGTTGGTATCACTGCCTCATATAGTTGTGCCACTGATTATTTCAGCATGCACCCTGGGGTTAGGGTTCTTCACACAGAGCATGCTCTGAGCCAAGTCAAGTAAACCAAGCCCTGAGAATGGAGCCTTTTAGGGAACTGCCAGACTATCTTAATAGTGATAAGTATTGGGGATGGGGCTTTGGGGGAGCTTTTTACGTCTTCTGGCCCATCCCATGGCTGCTAGGCAGCCGGCTTTAAGTTGTGAGGCTGTTGGTTTCTAAAGCTACTGGGGAGCTTGGGAGAGGGAAATGGGAACATGGCAAGTTAAAATACCACAAAGCTCATGTTCTTACCAAGATTAAGCTCTTTTTCTGGAGTAAATGCTCCTCAGATTGTTGCAAGCCTTTGTTTAATTTGTAGAGTTCTGAAAAATTAATTTGGATAATTTTTGCAGTGTTCTCATTGCTTTTATCAGGGAGCAGATATTCTTTTTTTTTTTTTTTAATAGGAAGGACTTTTATTTTTTATTTTTATTTTTTTCCCTTTTTTTTGCCTGGATTTTTTTTTTTTTTTTTTTTTTATATTATGTTAATCACCATACATTACATCATTAGTTTTTGATGTAGTGTTCCATGATTCATTGTTTGCATATAACACCCAGTGCGCCATGCAGAACGTGCCCTCTTTAATACCTATCACCAGGCTAACCCATCCCTCTCCCCCCCTCCCCTCTAGAACCCTCAGTTTGTTTCTCATAGTCCATCGTCTCTCATGGTTCGTCTCCCCCCTCTGATTTCCCACCCTTCATTCTTCTCCTCCTGCTATCTTCTTCTTTTTTTTTTTTTTAACATATAATGTGTTATTTGTTTCAGAGGTACAGATCTGTGGGAGCAGATATTCTGAAGTCCTTTGCTATTCCAGAAGTACTTGTGTACTGCTTAGTATTTTAAAAGGCATTCGGTTTTACCACTAGGTGGAAGTAGAGTCTTGCAGACTTTGTTGTTCTGAATTAAGTCACTATCTTCGAAGATTTCATTGTGAACCTAACTTATAGCAATACTGCAGTGCCTTGTTTATCACATTGGGTCTCTGTTAATTCTCGTATTATATCATTTTAACATTAGAATTTTTTTCTAACAAGGGGTGCCTGAGTGGCTCAGCTGGTTATGCATCTTCATGATCCAGGTCATGATCCCAGAGTCCTGACTGCATTGGGCTCCCTGCTCAGCAGGGAGTCTGCTTCTCCCTCTCCCTTTGCCCTTTCCCTCAGCTGGCGCTCACTCTCACTCTCTCAAGTAAATAAATCAAATCTTTTTTTTAAAAAAGAATTCTAACAATAGCACAGTTTAAATTTCTTCTTACTTTAAATGGTTAAAATTTTGGTTGGAATTTAATTGATTTTCGGGCAAAGTAATATCTTATTCATGAAAGCCCAAATTATAGAATCTTCGAAGTGAATGGTAATTTAAATGCTATTTATTGGGGTGCCTGGGTGGCTCAGATGGTTAAGCGTCTGCCTTTGGCTCAGGTCATGATCCTGGAGTCCCAGGATCGAGTCCCGCATCAGGCTCCCTGCTCAGCGGGAAGTCTGCTTCTCCATCTCCCTCTGCCTGCCGCTCCCCCTGCTTGTGCTCTCTCTCACTCTCTCTCTCTCCCTGTCAAATAAATAAATAAAATCTTGAAAAAAAAGAAAATAAATGTTATTTATTATTTGATTAATAAATTGTCAAAGATTATTGGGAAAATTGCCTTGAAGAGATGAGAGTAATTGTAGCATATTAAAAAATTTTATATGTGTAAATTCTTGTGTCTGAAGGAAACGAAAAACTATTTTTAGGTAGACTTTGAGATTTTTTATGCTGAAAATACCTTTGGTGATAATATTCTTAGAGACTGTGTGCAAATTATTTTAAGCTATATATTTGTATATTACTGGATTAAGGACTCTCTGGCTGGAAACCTACTAATTTTTTAATATTTTATCTTTAGTATACGAAATTCCTTCTGGGCGTTTCATGAGAGAATTGTGTGGCCACCTCAATATCATTTATGATCTTTGCTGGTCAGACGATGATCACTATATCCTTACTGCATCATCTGATGGCACTGCCAGGTTAGTACACTCGAGAAGTACTTACTGTGTATGTTGTTTGCCATCAAGGAAAGCAAAGAGAATATAGAGTGATAGAACTCTTCTTATGCTTCAGTAATATTTTTGCTTATCAAGGGACTGTCATAGAGATGCATCATACAGACTGACTGATTAGATCAGTAATAGTGGGAAAACTTTTTCCTAAAGATGTTTTTATTAAATATATTTTATTTATGTAATACGTAAAGCTTCTAGTTCTCACAGTGTCCTTAAATGATCATTATGTACACTGATTAATACTGTACACTGTTTGACATAAGGTGAACAGTTGATATTTTTTCCTAGAATATAAGCTTTTAATGGTAGGGCTTCTGTCTTCCCTGTTAGCTGTGGGCAGGGGCCAGGCCTCAGTGATGCACAGTGCATCATAGACAGCAAGGAACAGAAACCTTGCCTAAGACGAAATGGTATAAGGGGAAGAATAACTATTAATTTATATGGAAAAATTTTTGAGTGTTCTCAGACCCCAAAAATAACCTCTCTCGGAGTTTTCGGATACCTTGGGAACATCTTGCTCTAAGGGATGCACAGAATCAATTGAGATAAAGCACAGATGTTGGGAGACAGAGTTCAGAGCTGTGGCAGCTTGACGTGGAGCAGCTGAATGTAGTGCACCCCCCTTCGCTGCTGGGGCTGCGCGCTCCCTCTGTGAGGGCTCACGGCAGAACAAGTGCTGAACCCGATTTTTGCTTTTCTCCTTTTCTCATTAAAGCAAAAATCCTCTTCAGATTTCTTCTGGTTAGTGAAAACAGGTGCTGACATAGGTCTTAGGTAAAAGCAAAGTGGTGTAATGCAGACTTTGAAAAGCAGGGGATACCGACCTGTTAAGTGAATATGTACCTTATGTTTTAAGAGTTTTATAGATTGTCAATATTGCATTTTTCAGAATGTCAGTTATAAAATAATTGAACCCTTTCCAACTTAATAAGTATCATAATAAAATTTTTTAAAGCTACTTTGTAAAATTTCCTTGACACTGTTTTAGCTGCTTGTTCTACCTTGTGTGTATTCTAAATGTATTACTAGGCAGTTTTTCAAGATGCTTTATATTATATATGTCATTTAATTTGATTCCAACAAATGTAGGTGGATACACATAAATCTTTTTTGATCTCTGTACACCAGGAAGCTGATATTTAGAGCAGTTTGGGATGCCCTCTTATTTACTTCTGCTTCCTGCTTTTTTAAGACACCTCTAGTGTCTGAGTCCTTTCTATTAATCTTATCAGCTTCCTTTTTAATATAAAATGTCTAGTTAAGATGTTATCATTACTGTTTAGTATTTAAATGCAAAAGATGGTGAGACTTGATTTCCTTCCCTGTGTAGCTGGGCACCTGCTGTTAGTCTCTCTTAATAGGATCCTTCAGAACCTCTGGTCTGGGGGCACCTGGGTGGCTCAGTCGGTTAAGTGTCTGCCTTCGGCTCAGGTCATGATCCCGGGGTCCTGGGATCGAGCCCTGCATCAGGCTCCCTGCTCGGCGGGAAGCCTGCTTCTCCCTCTCCCACTCCTCTGCTTGTGTTCTCTCTCTCGCCGTCTCTCTCTATCAAATAAATCAATAAAATCTTAAAAAAAAAAAAAAAGAACCTCTGGTCTGTTTGTTCTCTAAACAAAGCCATTCTGTCTGATGCCCAGTTGCACTAGAGAAAAATTCATAACCTTGCAAAGGCCTGACTGTGGATTTGTAAGTCTTAAAATCACCTGAGCTCTCATCTCAGCTGAGCAAGCCTTTTCCTTATCTTTATTATGCAGCTATCTTTTCTTACTCCTCTGGTAGCACATCCAAGCCTTATGGCACTTCGAGTTCTCTACACGGAGTCACATCTTCCCGCTTTCATTAGCTGACTGCCTTCAACTTACAGTGAAATTATGCCAGACATGAACTTTCTGTATCTGCCTCTGGTTTCCCACCCAATATCTATAAATGTACCCATCTTTATCTCTGTCCGCTGCTCTTAACAAATATGTATGGGTAAAGACACCTTTCCGGCCACTCTCTGACATGTGCTTTTAATCTCAGTCCTTCAATCTACAATTCTGTTTTCCTACCTCTCTTGTCTCTTCAATATCTTCCTTTCTATTGATTTTGTCCTCTCATCTTAAAAATATGCTCAGTTCTCCTTATCTTAAGAAATATTTTCCTCAGTTCTTCCTGCTCTCCAGACTACCACATTATTTTTCTTTCTACAACATCAAGAACATTCTGCACATGTTGTCTTCAGCTCAGCCCAGTGAATCTGGCTCTTACTCCCACCCTGCTAGATCAGCCTTCTTTACGAGGTCAGCAGTTTCTTGCTGATTTTCAGATCCAGTGGCCAGTTTGGGTCCTTACCCTGTTTGCTTTCACTGCAGTAATTAATTATTGACCAGTTTTAAAATATTTCCAACTAATGGTTTCATTAACAGTCTCTTCTGTTTGCTTTTTATGACTCTGGCCAGTTCTTTTTCCCTGTCTCTCATCCCTCTTCCTCTGTCTATTCTCTATAGATGTTCATTCCCAGAATCCTCCTGCTTGAGCATCTTCCCTGGTTTGCTGTGCTCCTCCTGGTCTTTCTCATCTTCGCCAGCTTTGACTCTCACTTCTATAGGCTGACTCCCACTTTTTTTCTGAGTTTCACTTCCTGTTACTCTGTCTGGACTGCCAGTGGCACCTCAGATCCAAAACCAGGCTTGCTGATCTCACCAAACTGCTTTCCTCTTTTAGCTCTCTTGTGGATTTTTTAATGGCATCCACCCTGTCTCCCGAGCCAGGAACCCAGAGTAGCACCCATTTCTTTTTTTCTTCCCACCGTTCCTTCCCATATCCAAGCAGTACTGTAGTCTGTCAATTTGCCCTCCTAAAAGGCTCACCATTCTATCACACCCTTTCCATCCTCACTGCTGTTACCTTCATTCAGGCCCTTGCTGTCTATCTCTTGCTTAAACTGTTGGTGTTAAACTTTCCCACTGCTCAGTCTCTTATTCTTCCATCTTACCACAACCCTCTTTCATAATGCCCTGATTTTCAAAAGTCTTTGATTCCCACAGCCCTTTTGAAAATGTTCCAGCTCCATAGCATGGCCTAACAGGCACATTTCTCATTGACCCTACATCCTTCTCCTGTGCACTACCATATACCCTCGGCCTCACCCACACAATCTTTTGAAATGCTCTTGGCATCTTACCCTGTTTGGTATCTCCATGCCTCCTCTTCCTGTGCTTAAGTGCCCTTTTCCTAGCCTTTCTGCCCAACTCAGTCACTCAGCAAACATTTAAGTGCCGTTTGTGAGCCGCTTTGGGCTCATAGTCATCATTTAAAACCCAGCTCAGATTTAACCATTTCTTGAAGTCTCTTGGAGTTTTCCACACAGCATATAATATATTTTAGTAAAGTATACTTTTTTCTTTATGTAGCTTTGATACTGATTGAGGGCTCTTTATATCATAAAAATATTTATTGTGTAGGATTAACTGAGTGAAGAGAGAAACATTGTGGCTAGAACCAAAAAGAGTAAGGTTTTTGAAAGAGGTGTAGGGACTACTTAAAATGAATAAGCTAAAGTCAAAGGAAGAGAATTAGAATTGCTAATGCTCTGAGTGGCAGAGGCATGAGCCTCTGGCCCCGTCTTCTCCTTCTGTCTTCCTGGTTAGTGTTAGTGGCTCCTTAGTAACTGTTTCCCACTGGTTAGCTCTTTGCCATGTGGGGTTAACTGAAATCTTCTTTAGTTATCTTCAGTACAATCTGTGTTTTTCTCTAACCAACAGCTCCTCATATAATCAGACTTTTTCGGCATGTAATGGCTCCCAGTTAGGCGCATATGTCCCCATGTTGCCCCTCATCGCACATACTGTTGTAACTGCATCTTTTTTCTTTCCCAATTCTAATAATTTGTGTGTGTGCCCATCTAGTCTTTACAGATTTGTGTATTTCCTTGTTCTTTGTAATCAGCCTGTTTTTTTCCCCAAACTCATTAATACATTTATTTTGTTCTTGGACTCGACCGTTGCTTGCTTGACTAAAACCCATCATTGATACCAGTTAGGTCTTTACATAAAAGTCTTCATTTTTATTTTATTTTATTTTTTAAAGATTTTATTTATTTGACAGAGAGAGCGAGAGAGCACAAGCAGGGGGAACAGTAGAGGGAGAGGCAGAAGCAGGCTCCCTGCAGAGCAGGGAACCTGATGCGGGGCTCGATCCCAGGACCCTGGGACCATGACCTGAGCTGAAGGCAGACGCTTAACCATCTGAGCCACCCAGGCGCCCCAGTCTTCATTTTTATTTTAAAATACTGTGTCTATTTTAATTGAGCTGCTTTTAAGATATGATTGTTTCATTTCTGCCTGTTATATAGTATTTCAAATAATACTGCTAAGATTTTTAAGCAAGCAAATGAAGTTTTTATCTTTTAAACAATCTTATTTTAATGATCTTAATCACAAATTAGTGATTTTGTTCTTTCAGTAAGTACTGTATTTCATGTAGCATATATTCATTGAAAGTATTACCATGGTAAAAATGTTTATGCACGGACACACGTGCTTTATTTTCACTTGAAAACATGTTCTTTCACTTCCTCCATTATTAGTTTGGATTCTTAGTAATTGAAGATCATATCCTGTATTTGAAGCAGCTGCTGAGAAAACTCACAGAATGTTATTCTTTTTTTTTTTTTTTTAAAGATTTTATTTATTTATTTGAGAGAGAGAGAATGAGAGACAGAGAGCACGAGAGGGAAGAGGGCAGAGGGAGAAGCAGACCCCCCACTGAGCAGGGAGCCTGAAGCGGGACTCGATCCCGGGACTCCAGGATCATGACCTGAGCCGAAGGCAGTCGCTTAACCAACTGAGCCACCCAGGCGCCCCACAGAATGTTATTCTTGAATGGCAACTGTATTTTTTTCTTTCATCCAGAATTTTGAAAAGGACTTAATTTGCTTTAGTTCTTAGGTCATAATTAAAAGAATGAACTATAAATCCCCCTATTAAAAATTAATATATTTTGGGGCGCCTGGGTGGCTCAGTCGTTAGGCATCTGCCTTCGGCTCAGGTCATGATCCCAGGGTCCTAGGATCGAGCCCCGCATCGGGCTCCCTGCTCCGCGGGAGGCCTGCTTCTCCATCTCCCACTCCCCCTGCTTGTGTTCCCTCTCTCGCTGTGTCTCTCTCTGTCAAATAAATAAATAAAAATCTTTAAAAAAAATTAATATATTTTTCTAATTTTAATAATTTAATCAAACTGTTTAAAATCCAGTGTTCCATACTCATTTAGCACCTTTCTGTTGCTAGATTTTGCCTATTTTTACACTGACTAGAAATGCAGAGTATCTAACATAACAGTTTTACCCCTTAGGGTTTATTCTTGTCAAGACTGAAGCAATGACAGTAATACTGCTTTTTAAAAATTGTTATTTAGAGGAAGAGATAGTAAAAGTGTTGAACATAAATTGGGTGTTTAATGTAAGACAGTCTGTTTTCTATCAAAATACAGTTATTTTAATCCTATTTTACTCAGGTATCATACAGTAATTTCAATATGGCTTTTAAGACTTTGGGTTCACGGTCATTTATCTAGGCTTGGAAATTACAAATACAAAGTTAAGGGCGCCTGGGTGGCTCAGATGGTTAAGCGTCTGCCTTCGGCTTGGGTCATGGTCTCAGGGTCCTGGGATCGAGTCCCACATCGGGCTCCCTCCTCCTTGGGAGCCTGCTTCTCCCTCTGCCTCTCTCTCTCTGTCTCTAATGAATAAATAAATAAAATCTTAAAAAAAAAAAAAAAAGCCTTCATTCAAAAAAAAAAAAACAAATACAAAGTTAATAGATACCCTGTTCCTCTGAACCTCTACTAGTGAGCACTTTGCAAAAGCAGTATACACAACCTGAATGGGGAATAATTAAAGCTCTCCCCATGTTGTATTTTTTGTGGGTAATGTACTAAATGCAGTATGTTACCAACTATTCCATGTGTGTTTAATCAATGTCAAAATAGGTTTTTAAAAAAACATATCCAAATATAATTTTTCATTTTACAATATAGATTAAAATTAGACAAATTAACCATTATGCTTGATAATAACTAAGAAATAGCTTTGTCAAAATGTAAAGAACCCCAGCCATCAAATACTTGATCACATTATTTTTGATTGTTATAAGATGTAGTTTACCATTGGTTATTGTCGTTGCTTACTTAAATTCCATTGGCTGTGTTGGTTTTTAGAGAAAGTTTTAGAAACTTCTGCCTTTCAGAAGCAATATATAACTTTTTATCCTTTCCCAGGATATGGAAAAATGAAATAAATAATACCAATACTTTCAGAGTTTTACCTCATCCTTCTTTTGTTTACACGGCTAAATTCCATCCTGCTGTAAAAGAACTGGTGGTTACAGGCTGCTATGATTCTGTGATACGGATATGGAAGATTGATATGAGAGAGGATCCTGCCATATTGATCCGACAGTTTGACACGCACAGGAGTTTCATCAACTCTCTCTGTTTTGATATTGAAGGTATGTCAGAATATATTCCAAAAGAAGGCTACATGCATGAGGAATTTTTAAAAATAATTTTTGTTCACTAAGATAATTTTTTTAAGCTTGAAAAGGATTTTGTGTGTTGATGATTGTACATTTTTGGATTTATGTGCATTTTGCAGATCATATAGTAGACCTGGACACAGATTTAGCAGTGAGGGAGTTTTGTTTGTAATTTTAAAGTCATTAAATTCTGGGGGTGCCTAAGTGGCTCAGTCGGTTAAGCGTCCGACTCTTGATTTCGGCTCAGGTCGTGATCTCAAGGTCATGAGATTGAGCCCCATGTTGGGCTCTGTGCTCAGCATGGAGTCTGCTTGTCCATCTCTCTCTGCTCCTCCCGCTGCACGTGTTCTCTCTCAGATTAGTAAAATCTTGTTAAGAAATCATTTAAGTCATTAAATTCTTAAATGTTTAGATTCAACTAATCTTTGCTGTAACAACCAGTCATACCAAATTTCATAAATATATTTCATTGGATTGGTGATTACCCCCTCAGTAAGCTTCTTTTTTTTTTTTCCCCAGTAGGTTTCTTTTAAGTGGCTTTTCAGTTAAAGGGTTAAAATGAGGAAGAAGAGGGAAATACCAAAAGAATATTAGGTAGATAGCGGGGGAAACCTGTATTTACACCATATACTGTGTACATTGTGCACTCAGCACCTCTGCATTTAGCTAACAGTTAATAGGTATGTATTATATAGTTGTCTGAATGTATCTTAAGAAACATTCTATTGTTGGCAGTACTTAGGATGTTTCCAGCTTTCTCCTACCATCAACATGATTTCTGTGAATAGTATAGATACACACATACACATGCATACATATATGTATATACAAAACTTCGTTGCACTGTTTTATAATTATTTTCTTAATATAAATTCCCAAACCTGAGGTTGCTGAGTCAAACATTTCTGGAGTCCTTGCTATGTGCTGTAATGTTTTAAGTACTTTACATGTATAAACTAATTTTTTCCCCACAAACCTTTATGAGAATGGTATATAGTCACATTTACATTATTTCAGACACTGATATGTAGACTACGGCTATAATTAATTAGTATAGGAACCAGATCAAAATGACAATACTGCTAATATATTCAGTTTAACTACAAAGATGTTAAGAAATTGGAACACATTTAGGAAAAGTCAACCAAGGATAGAAAGGTGTCTGCAAACTTTGTCATAGTAGAAGTAGCTCAGATTATAAAAGACATGAATTTCTTCAAATACTTGACTAAGATATCCATATGTGAAACAAAAAGAAATCAGACTGTGATGCTTCAGTAGGTAGAGATGGGACCAAAGCTACCAAAGACAGGAATTCTTTGTTCAGAATTGGAAAGAACATTCTAGTATATAGAGCAGTTCATCAGTTGAATAGCTGCTTTGTAAAATATTAAGTTCACAGTTGCTGAACAACCATCTGTTCATGATGGTGTGGAAGATATATCTGAGTGAGTATAAAGTTGAATTTGATGATCTCTGAGGTCCCATTCAACTATAAGATGGTTTGACTCTAAGAATATATGTTAAACTGGAATACCTGTCATTTATCATTTTATTCATTCCCTGATTGTTTATTGAGTTTCTACTGGTCTCAGGCATTTTGCTAACAGTATATATTAGAATATAGGTGTTTTTCCAGGAATATAAAACAGATGATATAGGTTAATAAAGGTGAGCATTATAGATATGTATTGGATAATTCAGATGATTTGTTTGGCTGTAGAATTTGGACCATATACAAATGCAATGAGATGCTCATTTCTTTGTGTATTCAATTTCCTGTAAGTGACAAAAGGGAAATACGTCATCCAAAGTAATTCACAAGGGTGAAGAATTCATTTAAAGATACTTGCGATTTGACTACAAGTTGTATTTGGGTTTTTATTTACTTCTTTTTTCTCTTTTTACTAAACTACTGTTTAATAGCCCTCTGATTCTTTGTTATACTGGGATGTGTTTTCCCAGTTGCATTTTGTTTCTGCCTGTGTGTAGTATTCGTAAGTGAGTGATTTTATTTTTTTTAAATAGGTCATCACATGTATTCAGGAGATTGCACTGGGGTGATTGTTGTTTGGAATACCTATGTCAAAGTTAATGATGTGCAACATTCAGTGCGCCACTGGAGTATAAATAAGGTATAAAATCATATTTCCTACTTGGGGTTTAATTTAAAAAATTAGAAAAAAATTGAACCACATGACTTTAGAAATAAGGCATCAGGACATTCTTTCTCTCTTCTGAAAAAAATTAAGTTTTTCTCAGTCCCTACAAAGTCAGTTATCATTGACTAATTATCTAGTCTTCCTGATGGCTAATTGATGATATAGCAACTTAGTGAAAATTTTCATTTTGGCCAAACTTGATCTTTGAACCCCTAATTTGTGATATGGCATTCAGTGATCCATTATGGGAATTATGCTAAAATTAGGCATATGTTATATTACCATCTATAAGTAATAACTTCTGCTTTCTGCTATTCATTTTCTTTTTTGACCCCATAACATCACTCTAAAAACAGTGTGCTCAATGTTTTGTTAACAGTGTTGTCTTTTACAATTATGTAATCAAAAGTATGTAATTATGAGCAGGGTCTGTCATTTACTCACAATAATTGTTTTCATTTGAATTTTGCCAAGTAGGCAGAAACGAATGATCTTTCATTTTGGGAGTAGAGTGTTTTTAGGGTGGCTGGTATATTAAGCAATTTTACTGGTGCATATTCAGTATTTTTACTTAAAGATACAAAATGAATTATTAAACCTGGGTTTGTTTTATATAAGTTGATATAGTTTGTCTTGTATACTATACTTTTGTTCTTCAATTTTTTGTTCTTCTATTATAACAGTTGTTCTCATTTGAAAAAAAGACACTCTAAGTGAAAAAGAATTTTTATGAACTTTAGTTTAATCTGTTGAATCTATCAGATCTATTTTAAAAACTGTTTATTCTATTTTTCGTCATGTTCATCTAGTCTATAGATTAATGATTGATGGCTTGGGATTCATGTGGTAGCCTAATTTCACACACTTTGAAAAGAACTTTCTAATTACTTATATACCTACAAAAGTCCAAAGGCATATTTTCCAGTAATTTGAGTGTACAGTGCAGAGTCTACTATTTATGTTAAAAATCATGTGTTTCTTTACCTTAATATAGTAACTAAAAGGCAAATTTATCTTCCAAATCTGCAGCCTAGAGGTGACTCGAGACAGTCCAAAATAAAAAGTTAGAAAATGAGCTGGAATATCTTTTGGTAGCTAAGGCCCTAGGACAAACTGTAGACCCTGACTTCTTACCTGGTTCTCTTCAGGCAGCAGTGTGAGGAATGCTAAATTGTATTCATCTGTCCCTTAAGATGACGTGTCCATGTGCTGTGCGTGGCACACACTCCTTGGCATGGGGAATGGGCTTCAAAACTAGGGCTTTTTTTGGTTTGAGTATGAATATGGTGAGAAAAAATAGAGAGGAAATCACTAACAGATCCCACAAATGCTAAATCTCCTGGCACTCTTGTCAAATTCATGCCTAACACTTAACTTGTTAGACAGTTTTGTGTTTTTTGATTTTGCACAATTGCATCTGTGTGAGTGCTGCTCAGACCCCCAACAGTGCGTCCCCACCCCCAAATTGTTATAGTGCAGTCACTGTACCCCCATCTGTGCTGTCACTGTTTGTCTTTTTTCGGTAACTTTTACAAAGCAGCTAACAGTAGGCCTTCCTGTCAGCGGTAGCCTGGGCTTAGCTGCTGAGACTCGGATTGTAGCAGTTTGGACTGCACCTCTGCTGGTGCCAAACCGCCTCCCAAGAGGAGACCTCAGAGAAGGAGACAAAACATACTAGCGGGTCCTCGAAGGAAGGGAAGGCTAATTCAGAATTCTGCCTGAAAGTTAAAGCAGACTTTCTTCGGACCCTCTGGACTTCAGTCTAAGCAGTTTTGTATTTGCAGGTTTTTTTCTTTTTTCTAGTAATCCACACAAGAAGGACCTTCGGTAGTTTTTCCTTTGTGAGGCTCATCCAGGCAGATTTTTCTTCAGTATGTAGGTCTTTCTTGACATCATTTATCAGGCTGCCTTAAATAACTATCAAAAAAAAAAAATCCTGGAGGCTCAGTGCCCTTAAGATTCAATTCCACCTGTAACCTACCGCTGTGGCCGAGGAAGCCATTGCTGCTGGAGGTGTAATGGTCATTAATACTGCTTTACACGAGGTGCTGAAGACTGCCCGCATCCACCATGGCCTAGCACGTGGAATTCGCAAAGCTGTCAAAGCCTTAGACAAGTGCCAAGCCCGTCTTTGCATGCTTGCATCCAGCTCTGATGAGCCTATGTATGTCAAGTTGGTGGAGACCCTTGTGCTGAACACCAAATCAACCTAATTAAAGTTGATGACAAGAAACTAGGGGAATGGGTAGGCCTCTGTAAAACTGACAGAGGGGGGAGAACCCCATCAAGTCGTTGGTTGCAGTTGTGTGGTGGTTAAAGACTATGGCAAAGTCTCAGGCCAAGGATGTCATCGAGGAATACTTCCAGTGTAAGAAATGAACAAATAAAACACTGATTCTTGTTCCTCAAAAAAAAAAAAATCCCTAAAATTGCAATCTAAATTAAATGATCTCAGAATAAGATGCCAGTAACTTATCTTTTTCAGGACAAAGTAGAAGTAAGTGCATAAAGAAATCATCTCAGACTGAAATAGAACTTGAAAGTTAATTCTATACTAACTTCTGAAGTCGTAAAAATTAGAAGTTTTTCATGTATGATGGTAAGCAAAAAAATACAAAGTTAGAAGTTGTGTTTTAGGAAGTGCTTATTTGGGAATACACTACAAAAATGCTAACTAAATGTGGCATTACATAACAGTCAAAAAATACATACTATCAGCTTTATTTTCAGCCTATAACTGAAGTTACTGGGAATCCTTTCGCTAACCATTTTAAAGGATCCTTTAAATTGCAATCGAAAATGACTTAATTTTGTGCTCTAAAAGGGGCTTCATATTAGACAAACTGTATAGTGATAATATTTTATAATCTTTTTTAATCATTTTAGGAAATTAAAGAGAGTGAGTTTAAGGGGATTCCCATAAGTTATTTGGAGGTTCATCCCAATGGAAAACGATTGTTAATCCATACCAAAGACAGTACTTTGAGAATTATGGATCTCCGAATGTAAGTATATTTCAGTATTGACAGGTTTAGCACTCACAGAATAAGAAATGAATTGATTCATACTTATAAAATGCAGCTGTGGTTCTCATGTAGCTAGTTTTTCCCCTCAGAGGACATCTTACAGTGTCTAGAGGCATTTTTGAATGTTAGTATTTAGTGGATAGAGACCAGAGATCCTACTAAGCATCCTACAGTTTATGAGACACCCCCCCCACAACAAAGAATTTTCTGGCTCAAAATGTAAATAGTTCTGAAGCTGAAATGTAGTCAGTTGCTTTTTGTTGTCACACTTAAAAAAAAAAAAAAAGAGCAAACCTCTGCCTTAGAATATCTTTTATTTCTATGACATTGGTATAGCATAGTACTACGATATAATACTGTAACAGAATGAGACAGCTTTTGATTAATTTATCCTTGTTTTTCCTATTTTGTTTTATTTCTAAATAAGGAAAGGAAATTTCCTTAATGTAAAAAACAGAAGCAGAGTTCTGGAAAAATCAGCATAGTATTCTGATGTACTTTTGGTGTTAAGCATACCAATACAACAAATGAGAACTCTAGTTTTATTAGATTTCATTATTGTGTTTAGAAAGGAAAATGTGATCTATACTAGTTTATTTTGCAATTATCTTGTAGGGCTAACTGTTAAGGCCTTCAGTGTTTAGAGCTTTTCAGGATACGGGCATCAGTACTATGGGAAAATGATTAGCAGAGTAGTTCATCAGAAGTTTATAATCTAGTTACAGTGCCTCCAGAATAACACAAAACATTTAATTAGGCTAAAATGTGAGATCTTCTAGGACTGGAATCTGCTTATTCTTCTTTTATACATAGTACTCATGTCATGCTTGAGAGATAGCAAGTACTTGATATGTATTATTTTAGTGACTGTAAGTACTTCAAAGGATTATATCTTTCATGGCAGCAGGTAATTGTAAGGATGGCTGTACTACAGCCTTGTGTTAAAGGTTCTATGCAGAGGCTGGCCTTTGAGCTCAATCTTAAAGGATGGATAGAATTTAGACAAGATAGAAGTTTGTCAGGAGGGTGGAAAACCTGAAAAGCCTGGAATAAAATTCAGAGGAAGGATAATAGAAGTTGTGATCAAGGCAGCGTGAGTAAGTCTGTAGAACATTAATTTCTTGATAGGGAGTGCTGAGAAAAAAATTTTTCAGAAATAGAGATTAGTGCCAGGTTTTAGAAGGCCAGGCCTAAAGAATTTGGTTATTCTCTTTTTAAGTAATGTATAGTATTCAGCTTAGAATCCTGCATGGGCCCTAGAGGCTAACTGCTTAGAGTCAAATAATACCTTTTCCATCCCTGACCAACAATCAGATTAACCATTCTGAGCCTCTCTTTCCTCCTCACTCAAATGGGTAAATAATATACCATATTCATAAGGGTTTGTGGGGAATAAATTAGTTTACACATGTAAAGTACTTAAAGCATTACACCATATAGCAAGGACTCCAGAAACGTTTGAGCCAGTGACCTCAGGTCTGGGAATTTATGTGAAAATAATTATAAAACAGCAAAAATATATATATACACAAGATTGTTCTTAGATATCATGTTCATGGTAAGGGAAACCTAGAAACATCCTAACTGTTGTCCCACAATAGAAGATTTCTTAAGGTATGTTTAGACAGTGATATAATATATACCTTTACTAAAAGGAATACATAATGTGTATTTTCTGACACAGAGGGCCATTATTCATGATTTATTGTTAAATGGGAAAAAAAAAAAGCATATAATGGGACACTGTATGTAATGTCCTCTCTGTAAACCAGGGATGATAATAGTATTTACCTGACACATAGTGAGCACTAAAATAATGTTAGCTATTGGGGCACCTGGGTAGCTCAGTTGGTTAAGTATCTGCCTTCAGCTCAGGTCATGATCCTGGGGTCTTGGAATTGAGCCCCAAATGGGGTTCTCTGCTCAGCAGGGAGCCTGCTTCTACCTCTCCCTCTGCTGCTCCCCCTGCTTGTGCTCTCTCTCTCTCTCTCAAATAAATAAAATCTTTAAAAAAAGTAATGTTAGCTATTATTCACAAATGAAAAAGTCTAGAAGGTTATATACCATATTTAATAGATGATTTAATAATATTTTTGTCTAATATTCCTGCAAGGATCCAACTATTTGTTGTGTGACTTTAAAAATTTATCACATGGGAAAAATATAAGAATATAAAAATCTTGTACATTTTTAAGTAACCAACTCAAATGCTACTCCCATAAAGTAGGCTCTCTCTTCATAGCTAGAAATAATCACTTGGGACGCCTGGGTGGCTCAGTCAGTTAAGCGTCTGCCTTGGGCTCAGGTCATGATCCCAGGGTCCTGGGGGGACCATGGGGCTCCCTGCTCAGCGGGGAGTCGGCTTCTCCCTCTCCTTCTGCCCCTCCCCCCCGCTCATGCTCTCTCTCTCCCTCTCTCTCTCAAATAAAATCTTAAAAAAAAAATCACTTTTATCCAAATCTGCAAAGTACTCATTTTGTTCTCTTGTGGCACTTTCTACATCCAATTTCTGTTTTATTTATTTATTTTTTAAAGATTATTTATTTATTTATTTATTTATTTATTTATTTATTTATTAGAGAGTGAGCAGGAGAGAAACAGCATGAGAGGGGAGAGGGTCAGAGGGAGAAGCGATGCGGGACTAGATCCCAGGACCCCGGGATCATGACCTGAGCTGAAGGCAGTCGCTTAACCAACTGAGCCACCCAGGCGCCCCCAATTTCTGTTTTATATTGATGCATTCCTTCTCTCTCCTGCTAAATTATAAACTCCCTGAGCTCTGGAACTCACTCTTCTTTTTTTTTTTTTTTTTTTTAAAGATTTTATTTATTTGACAGTGAGAGATACAGTGAGAGAGGGAACACAAGCAGGGGGAGTGGGAGAGGAAGAAGCAGGCTCCCCAAGGAGCAGGGAGCCCAATGTGGGGCTCAATCGCAGGACCCCGGGATCATGACCTGAGCCGAAGGCAGGCGCTTAACGACTGAGCCACCCAGGCGCCCCTGGAACTCACTCTTCTTTATTCTGCATCCATCATAGAATGTCTCCCATGTAACAGATTCTCAAAAAATTGTTTGTTAAATGCAAATGAAGTATTTAAAAGAAACGGGTTTTTTTAACTACCAATCTTTTCAGTGGGTAAGATAGGTTACATTTGTGAAATCTTTTTTGTTTGTAGATTAGCAGCAAGGAAATTTGTAGGTGCAGCAAATTATCGGGAAAAGATTCATAGTACTTTGACACCATGTGGGACTTTTCTCTTTGCTGGAAGTGAAGATGGTATAGTATATGTTTGGAACCCAGAAACAGGTAAATATTTCATTGATCTTAAAAAATTGGGGGTGTTTGTTTTTATTTTTGAAGAAGTGTGGAAACTACCATTTTATGGAGTAATTTTCAAGAAAATTCTGATTTCAGGTTCTCAGTTATGTTTTTCCAAATGGGAGAACTGATAATGGGACTCAGCTGCAGTCTAAATTTATATTAAATTCTGTTTTTATTGTTTTGATATCTTCATGGATTTAGAATTTCACATTATAATTCAAGGTTTATTCTTTCCTTGCCTATAATAAGGTATTAGCAATCTTAAGAGAAGTATTTTTTATTGTGGTTGACATACAATATTAGTTTCAGGTGTACAACAAACATGATTCAACAGTTATATACATTTCAAAATGCTCACAATGATAAGTAATAGTTACCATGTGTCACCATACAAAGTTATTACAGTATTATTGACTATATTCCCTATGCTCTATTAAGAGAAGTGCTTAATTAAGATTGTAATGCAAAATACAGAATATTTATAACCTGAATTTGGAATGTAAGTGGGTATACAAATGGCTAAATATCTGTAATATATTTTTTATTAGAAATAGGGGCACCTGGGTGGCTCAGTCGGTTA
This sequence comes from Mirounga leonina, assembly GCF_011800145.1. Classification (NCBI taxonomy): domain Eukaryota; kingdom Metazoa; phylum Chordata; class Mammalia; order Carnivora; family Phocidae; genus Mirounga; species Mirounga leonina. Next base: position 87,578,332 of record NW_023270807.1, on the reverse strand, counting down.
AGCGGCTGCCTTCGGCTCAGGTCATGATCCCAGGGTCCAGGGATCGAGCCCCGCATTGGGCTCCCTGTTCAGCTGGGAGTCTGCTTTTCCCTCTCCCTCTCCCTCTGCCTGCCTCTCTGCCTACTTGTTCTGTCTCTCTATCTCTCTGTCAAATAAATAAATAAAATCTTAAAAAAAAAAAGAAATAAACATATTCCTGTCAAAGTTTTGGTATCTGAAACTTAATAGCAATATACCTGGGTCTCCTGACTGGCTCATTTGATAGAGCTTGCGACTTTGGATCATTGGGGTCATAAGGTCCAGCCCCACACTGGGTATAGAGATTACTTAAAAGTAAAATTCTTAAAAAAGAAAAGCAAAAGCAATTTACCTCAATTACTGTAATTCATGTTTTCCCAATACAATAAATCAGTACATTGGGAAGTTCATTTGTGCCTCACCTTTGCTTTCCAAAAGAAAAGCTAAAACCACATAAACATTTTTTTAGCAATAAATTGAGAATTTTATAAAATATAAAATATCTCTAATCAGTAGTATTTGGTTCACTGTGTTTATTCTCTTGATTTTTTTCCCCTAAGTTTTTATTTAAATTCCAGTTAACGTACAGTGTAATACTAGTTTCAGGTGTAGAATTTAGCAGTCTATCACTTTACATATACAACACCTGGTGCTCATCACAGCACGTGCTCTCCTTAATTGCACATTCTCTCCATCTTTAAGCGTTTTTGACTAGTTGGTTCACTTAGGGTTTTTTTTTCTTACTGTGTTTTGATACTTTACATCAGTTTCGAAGTGTTAAATCTCTTTTCTCCTTCAATAAATTGATCTTGGTTCTTTGATTTTTGAGTTCCGGTTTTCATAGGTTCCTTAGACCTCTGCTGTAAGGCCTCTTTTAGCCATTAATAATCACATGTATCTTTAAAGCAGGTGGTATCTCAGTCTCTGGAAAAAAAATATAAAAATAAATTCCCCACCAAACCTCCTTTAACCAGTGTCTTCAGTTTTAGAGCCTGCAGTTCCTCCCAGAGTTCTCCCTGAGTTCTTTGTTATTAGTTGGCATTTGCTCAGCTGTCAGATCTCAGAGTCAGGTACTTCTCTCCTGCCAAGCTCCTTCTTTTTTTTTTTTTTTTTTTTTTTTGTTGCCTTGAAAACTTCAGTGAAGAGGTTGGGATGAGAAGTAGAAAGAGGAGGTCCAACAGGATGCAAAATAATTATTTAATATAAGAGTTACTCAACTATTTTTAAGTAATCAATGTTTTCATGTAAATTATGTGAGCTTTGTTATTACTATAACTGTTTTTAGTAAGTTAAAGAATAATCTTCTAATGAGAGATATTTGAGACAGTACAAATTATTGCATGTCTTTTCTTATTTAGGAGAACAAGTAGCAGTGTATTCTGACCTGCCATTCAAATCACCCATTCGAGACATTTCTTATCACCCACTTGAAAATATGGTTGCATTTTGTGCATTTGGGCAGAATGAGCCAATACTTCTTTATATTTATGATTTCCATGGTAAGTTCACTGCTGATAAGAAAAGAATATTTTAAGTAACCTTTACTTTTAGACTAAACCAGGAATCATGAGCTTTGTGAAAACTATCAACCTTTGTATTAATAAAGCTCTCTTGAATATATTTTAAGAAACAAATTAAATAGATTATATTATGTTATAACATTTTACTTTTCCATAAGCACTATTATTATGGAGTTTAAATATCAGCAAAGTTACACATAAATGGTTGTGCCCTTTTGTTGGAATCACAGGAAGGCAATCATCACTTTCTTTCTAAATTTTAAAAAAATTCACCTAAAAATTATTTGGGAATGTGTTAACTAAATTTAAAAGGTAAACAACATTTAGGAAGTAGGGATCTTTAATGTTTTCTGTTGAATATTTAGTTTCTTATTCCATGTTTTTGTTTTTCACTAAAGTACATAGTTGTAATAAGCTATAGTTTTAAGAATTTTTTAGCCTAAAAGGAAGGTAAAAACATCCAATGTCAGTGAAAATAAGATCTGGAATTAGAAATTTAAAGTCTTTTTCTGCTCTAAAATTACGCTATTCTCTCTTTCTGAGAAAAAATAAGGAAATAAAGACTGGACACAATTTTTTCAGGAATAAGATGGTATTCTTAGAATTATTTGGATTTATGCTATTTTTAAACATTTCTTTAATTACTTAATTTCTGTCCTGAAATCAGGATTTCATTGTTCTGCACTGTATGTACTCATGGTGCTGTCACTCCCAAAACTGCAGTTCCTTTTCTTCACATATTAAGTCTTGTTCAAAAATAAATGGTCATCATTAGTCTCTGATTTGTTTAGGATGTCATGTATCATCATTCAGTGTTTTTGCTAAGCTAGGATGGCTTACATACAATTTCTTAAATGCCTAAATATACAAATACATATATATATATGTATATATACACACACACACATACATATGTAGGTAATATTAACGTGGGATTATTTGGCAGAGAGTCTTAAATTTAAATGAAATGTGAGTGGTTATTGTGTTAATACAAATATTGGTTAGCAGTTAATTGGTTATTGGTCAGTGGTTGTGAGAAGTGCTAAATTATTAGACAGTTAAGTTCTTTTTTTTTAATTTTTAAAATTTTATTATGTTATGTTAGTCACCATACAGTACATCATTAGTTTTTGATGTGGTGATCCACGATCCATTGTTTTCATATAACACCCAGTGCTCCATGCAGTACGTGCCCTCCTTAATACCCATCACTGGGCTAACCAATCCCCCCTCCCCTCTAAAACCCTGTTTGTTTCTCAGAGTCCATAGTCTCTCATGGTTCATCTCTCCCTCTGATTTCCTCCCTTCATTTTTCCCTTCCTTCTCCTGTTGTCCTCCATGCTATTCCTTATGCACCCCAATGTTCATAGCAGCAATGTCCGCAATAGCCAAACTGTGGAAGGAGCCAAGATGCCCTTCAAAAGATGAATGGATAAAGAAGATGTGGTCCATATATACAATGGAATATTACTCAGCCATCAGAAAGGATGAATACTCAATTTTTACATCAACATGGATGGGACTGGAGGAGATTACGCTAAGTGAAATAAGTCAAGCAGAGAAAGTCAATTATCATATGGTTTCACTTATCTGTGGAACATTAGACAGTTAAGTTCTAAACCTGAAATTGTTGATCATTGTATGGATTATATGATGCTCTTCCAGGCAAATTATATTAGAAAAAAAATATGTAAAATTGAGATTTATTTTGAAAAATTTTACCGAGAAGAAATACCAAATTTCTCTAACACATATTCAAACCTGGTGTCTAGTTCAAACATGTGTCCTGAAACAGGCCGTCCTTTGTGTGCACTCTCACTGTTTACATGACAGGGAGTCACACCTAGGCGCTGCATCCGCATCACTGGGCCTGGTGTACGGAAGGAGGCAGCTCGGCTATTTCCTCAGAACCTTTAGAGCTTTCACAACAGTCTCCATTCAATTCCTAATGTGCTTTGTAGGCTTTTGAAATGGTCACTGCAAAGGCAAGTGGAAGTTCCACTCTTTATCTTTCTTTCTGCAGTATTTTTTCTGTCATTGATCAAGGCTTTCCATCATTAGTTAGCCCAGTTGGGTTTGCCAATTTGGTTTTTAGACAGTAGGCATTTAGACCAAGAAGTCCATTCGAGAAGCGTAAGCAGAAAAAGCAAAGCATTTTTAGGAGTTCAAAAGCAGAGGTTTTAGGTTCAATTCTGTTTCTGTAGTGACCTTGTGCAAGCCTCTTGCCTTCCTGAAGCTCCCATTTCCTCATCTGGTAAGTGGCATGGCTACTCTCCACACCTGTGCTGCCTCAGGGGGCCATTCTTGAGGTTACAGTGAGGCGGGGACTGTGAAAGTACTTTGTAAATTGATAAGGACAATAATAAAACAAGGAAAAAGGTAAAATTGGTGGTTATCATGCTCATTTAACCCGTATATACCTGACTTTATGGGAACTGGGGTTTTAATATGCTGATAAGCCCCTCTATGTGAAAGGGGATTGAAAAAAGGTTTTTTTCCCCCCTCTTTATTCATTCTGTTGGCAGCCTTTTTTTTTTTTTTTTTTTTTTTTAATTAGAATGTGTACCTTTCTGGGTCAGTTGTATTAGAAAATAAGTGCATGAAGTTAAGGACATTATATCTGTACTGTATTAATGTAGAAAAGGATGGAATTCAAAGTGTTTCAGAAATTAAAATGTTCAAATAATACACATGAAATTAAAATTATTTTGTGCCATGATTTTAGAACACAATTTTCAGTATACTAACACCTTTACAAACAGAACTCAAAATGTTTCAACACATTTTCCTAACTCTTTGCTGCCTATTTTTAAAATGAGGAAGCTTAGGAAGAAGTTACATAATCCCAAGCAATCCAAAATTTAGCACAGTTCTTGTGTATGGTATATAGTCATAAGAAAACAAAAAGTTGTTTTAGACTCTGAAGTATTTTACTCATCAAATGCAAGCCATAATCATCAAGTCAATAGTATTTAGATTTTTCATTAAAACTTACAATATTTATGATTAACTTGTTAGAGGTTTGCCTTATATCTTACTTATTTTTAATGCAGGAATATTTTGCCCACACTTTCTTGGCTTGAAAATAAAGTTTACATGTTATCTTTACATAAGTGTTTTTAGTGGTATAAAATTTGAAAGATGTAGAACAGTTACATGATTTTTAAATAGTATTTATCAGAGCTGCTCATACATTTAGGTATTTTTCAAGGAAAATGGAGCAAACTCTTTTTTTTTTTTTTTTGTAAGTTAAATAAGCTGCGAATGAGACCACAATGGTAGCTAAATGTATCATCTATCTTTCAGTTCTAGCAAAATCTGTGAAGAGTCAGCAAGCATCTTTCTCTGTTAAGCATATGTTCAGGTTGTGGTCTTTTGGGTCTTTCATTCTACTGACTTTTTGCTTTTTTTGGTAAGAAATACAATTTTTACTTTCAGAAGGCAGTTTTATTTGCCTGATGTTGAAAGGGTTAATCATCTAGTAATACAAAATTTAGTCACAGAGTACCACAAATAATGTACTTTTAGGATTCCCATAATAACAGAGTGCTAGTCAGAAGAAACGGCTTCTGCTGAATTAAATTTATGAAGCTAGACTTTAGCAGTTAATGTTCTGTTATTAATATTTGTCTACCTCCATCTCTAGGATCCTGTTCTAAATGTAGTGATAATCATAACTAATACTTTCAAAGCACTTTCTTTGTTTCTGCTACTGTTTTAAGCACTTTACATTTTTACATATCATTTTTCACAATAATCTTAAGAGTTAGGTCCTATAATTATCCTCATTTTACATGAGCCAGAACTTGGATCCATACAGTCTGGACTTGGAGACCGTGCTCTTACTTGCTACATTAACCTGTCTTTTTAGCAAATTTCCTGAAATACTAGCTTTTGATTGTCTAATAAGCAAGGCTTTTTCTTTTTTTTCTGCAATACCATTTATCTTATGCCACTCTGTGGAGTATGTGATTTCTTTGTATTATCTGTACTTTGAAGGCAGTAGAGATGGAGGCTTATTCATCTTTTTATTACCAATACTTAGCCTGAATACTGACAAACATTGAATATACATGTAGTATTTTAAGTAGGATCAAGTGTTAATTTGGGAAGTTCTCAGCATTATTTGATAATCCCAGGTGATGAGCCTAATTTTCCACTAGGTGGCAGTCTCTTCTCTGAATCAGTGTTAACTCTGGAGTACTTTGTCATAGTATTTTAGGCAAGACAAATCTTTATTGAGCATCTACTTTGTGCCAAGTTGAGCAGGGCTGTAAAATCCAGGAATCAGACCCAGATTACCATGCTCTTTTCCAGTCTTTTGTGCTTCCCAAGTAGTTGATTAAACCTCTGGAAGAATTTTAGTTACACTGAACGGCAATCTCAACCATTGGTACTAAATGTGATTTTATTTAAAGAATTCATATTCATTAAGAACCACCTACATTGTTGTTGTTGATAGCTTTATTTTTCACACTGTGACATACTGTATCAGAGTTCAAGGTAATGAATACCTTTATATTCCTATAAAAATTTTGTTATATAACTTGCTCATTGACCAAAAGTCCATGGTGTTTGCAATTCCTTGTCTAACATAGTACCTGGTATATTACTGATGTGCAATAAGTGTTTAAAATAAGAATTATAAATCCTATAGATAGCATTTTCCCCTTAAATTTTATAAAAATATAGAATGAAAGCCATGATCAGTGAGTAAATTGGGGGCTAATAATAATAGTGGTAGTAGTAGCTAACATTTATCAAATATTTACTGTGTGTCCTCTGCTCTTATGAGCATTTTACGTACATGCTTCCATACAGTCCTTTCAAAACCCCACAAGGTAGATGCTATTATTATCTTCATTTTGCAGATGATGAAATTGAGGCACAGGGAGAATGAAGTAATTTTCATAAGGTCACACATTTACCCAGCTGTCTGAGTCTAGAGCCCATACTCTTAAAACACTAAGGCTACTTATTTAGTCTTTGCATTTCCTATTTCATGAAGTAATTTAATTAAAAAAGTAGCCACATATTCCTGTGATGAAGTGTATTGTTTGTTTTCAATTTTAATATTTAGGAGGAGCCCTTAAGACTAAAAGGAACTTTGGTTATCTAGTATCATTAATAGTTCATTCTTTTACAAATGTTGGGGATAATTATAATGCATTAAGCAGTTGTATTCTCAGTATAATCCAAAATATGAATTATCTTTATTATGTAGCATTTGATTTTAATGTAACTAACTGTATAATATTTTTGCAACAAGATAATGTCTAGTTGAAATTAATTTAATATGCATAGTTATCTGTATAATTTAATAGTGTTCTTAAAGTACTAATGATGCATGAGTCAAAGACAAACTCGGGGTGCCTGGGTGGCTCAGATGGTTAAGCGTCTGCCTTCGGCTCAGGTCATGATCCCAGGGTCCTGGAATCGAGTCCTGCATCGGGCTCCCTGCTAGGCGGGGAGCCTGCTTCTCTCCCTCTGCCTCTGCCTCTCTCTCTCTCTGACTTTCATGAATAAATAAATTTAAAAAATTAAAAAAACAAAAAACAAACTCAGTTACTACAGTTCTCACACTTGAATAAGATTATACAGTAACATATATAACTGATTGTAGGTCGTAGTTTAAGTATCTATTTTTAGCCTAGTAGAAGAATTAAGATATAGAAATGCCATATTTGAAGACGTGCTTAAACTACCTATTTCTTGGTCATATCCTGAAGTCTCTATTTTAATATTCTCCACATAATGGATACTTTGATTTGAAAGGCTGTGTCATTCAAGGATTCAGGACAAATAAAAAACTGGCTTTGAACATAAATCAGAGCCCTGAATTCCTCATCCAGGCGTTTTTTTTTTTTTAAATGCTTACATTCTTGCTTTTTAAAGCGCACCAAGAAGGAAGAGTGATAATGGTGCAAAATAGCAGTGTGGTGGGAAAGACTAGAGTAGGAGTTAGCTCACTGGGGTTCTAGGCAGAGTGCCATCACTTTCTGTTTGACCCTGGTCAAGTAACAGTATTTTGGCATCTGTTTTTTTCACCTGTAAAATCAAAATACCTGTCCTGTCTTATCTCAGTGTTTCATCAAAGAATAAAGCATGGTATGGAGCAGGGATATATTAAGAGCTCCTGAACCAGGCTGCAGCAGAGAAATCCTAGCTGTTTTCTATAGCAATGCACACGTCACAAAGTTGAGTTGAATAGCATGATGTGTGAAAAGTGATTGATAATGGAATAGGAAATCAACATAAGGACAATAGCATGTACTTCAGGGATTTGGAGATAGTTTATTATATTTTGGCGTTCACCTAACAGATTTGCTGAATGATGGTAGATGCTCTCACTTTTGGTTGACTTTGAGACATGAATCTGTTATACTTCCTTGTTAGAAAACTTTGGACAGGGCGCCTGGGTGGCTCAGTCGTTAAGCGTCTGCCTTCGGCTCAGACAATGATCCCAGGGTCCTGGGATCGAGCCCCACATCGGGTTTCCTGCTCCGCGGGGAGCCTGCTTCTCCCTCTCCCACTCCCCCTGCTTGTGTTCCTTCTCTCGCTCTGTCTCTCTCTTGTCAAATAAATAAATAAAATCTTTAAAAATAAATAAAAAATAAAAGCCTTTGCTGGGCGCCTGAGTGGCTCAGTTGGTTAAGTGTCTGCCTTCGGCTCAGGTCATGATCCCAGGGTCCTGGGATCGAGCCCCACATCAGGCTCCCTGCCTGCTTCTCCCTCTCCCACTCCCCCTGCTTGTGTTCCCTCCCTTGCTGTCTCTCTCTCTGTCAAATAAATGAAAAAATCTTTTTTTTTTTTAAAGAAAGAAAACTTTGGACAGTTTCATTAGTAGCACAAGTTCTCCTTAACATATTTAATATGCCAAGGAAATACAAAATAACTAACAGGCCCTGAATACACCCAGGCTACTAAAGTTGAAGTGTTACTCAATAGAACTTCCCTGGCCCATCCACACAGTTTCTTAAGATTAGGTGAAGCAGGAACAAATCAGGCCCCGTAAAATACAATTAAAAAAAGAAAAAGTTTTAAGCCCTTGAACATTCTTGTCTTAGTCCATTCTGACCACTATAACAAAATACCAGAGCCTACATGGCTTGTAAACAACAGAAATTTATTTCTCACAGTTCTGAACGCTGGGAAGTTCCAAGATCAAGTCTTGGCAGATTCGGTGTCCAGTGAGAGCTCACTTTTGGGTTCATAGATGGCACCTTCTAGCTGTAACCTCACATGGTAGAAGGGACAAGGGAACTCTCTGAGGCCTCTTTTATAAGGGGATTAGTGCCCTTCCCATTCATAAGGGCTCTGCTCTCATGACCTCCCAAAGGCCCCACCTCCCAGTACCACCACTTTGGGTGTTAGGACTTCAACATGGGAATTTCAGGGGGACGCAAACATTCAGACTACAGAAATTCCCTACACATATCAAACACTAGAGGAAAGCAAGGAGCATGCTGCATAACTGCTGAATGCTGGGAACCTAGCATGGTAGACCTACCAGCTTACAGTAATGCTATAATTAGAAATAGAATCATTTATAAATAAAAGAATTAGGTATCCAGTAAAATGACAGTACGCATTAACAGAACTGTGTCTAATAATAGGTCTTGAACAAAGGGATTAAGTGTTGAACCAAAAGGAAATCTTACTGTTAATATAGTATAAGAGAAAGAATATTTTGATTTTTTTAGTTGTACTTTGTTATAAAGTCAATAACATAAGTAAACATAGGTTTTAATAATAACAAACCTTGTATTCACTTCAAATGCAAAGGGCTCTGCATTAAAATATCTTATTTCCTCTGTTCTTTCTCCTATAAAGATAAAAGTCTCCTGAGAAAACCACGTTATTTCTTATAATGTTTAAGGCCAGAACATACACAAAAACACTGAACTTATTATAAATCAAAATTTGATTATCAATTATGAAAACACCTTATGAATTTTTTTTTAGTTGTATAAAATTTAGAATCCCCAATTATAGCCAGTTGTAGGTAGATTTGGAAGTAATTGGATGGGTATAACGTTCCTTTAAGCAAATGTACTTGCCACCTCTCTGTTCCCAGCCCCTTGTGGATACACCTCTGCTACGCCAGTTAGCACATAGCAGTAATTTCTTGTTGACCTCCAAAAGATTCAAACCCCAAGAGGGGGCCAGTGTCTTTGTATTCCCAGAGCTTGCTCTAGTGCACTCCTCAAAAAGTGGTGGATGGATGGGGTGAGACTGTTAAAACTTTGAGTTTTATCAGGTTAGGTTAGAATTTTAAATGTACAAAGTTAAATGAGCCAAAGAAGAGAAAACGACTAAGTGAAGAAATACAGTTTGTTTAATTGCAACATCATACTCCAATCGTGGTCTATGTAAAAATGTTTTAGAAAGCTTTGAAATGTTAGAAGCATAAAGCTTGAAGGAATTTCAGAAAGCATCAATTATGACCTATTTTACAGTGAAATAATCTGTATAGTGTTATACAGATAGATGTATATATTGTGGAGGGCTAGGGAGGGGAGGAATGCAAGAACTTGTAAGTAGCTTCTGTTTCTAGTATCTGAGAAGCTAGGGCTTTGTGAATATTTTTGCAGATTTCTTTTGTGGCTGCCTTCACAGTACTAGGAGTGTTAAAGATAAAGTAGGGTGTTAATGTGACTCCTTGAAATCCAGTCAGATGGCTTTTGTATAGAAAATTCCCCTTAACCAACAGAAACAAATATTCATAATTGTTTGAGGTTTATTTTTGTTACCTGCATCCATGTGGGCCATTTTAATTCTTTCTGAAAGGCATCATAATACCGCAAAAAAATAAATATTTAGGTGCTTTTTGTTATTTTTTACCAGTTTAAAAAAATTCCTTTTTTTAAAAAAATATAATACATGTTTAGCATAGCATAATACTTAGAAAATACAGTTTGGCAAAAAGAATAAGATAAATACCAAAATCCTGCTATCCTGTATAACTGTTGCTTATATCCGCGTTTATATGCTTCACGTGCCCACTCAGAGCTTAATGTGAAATTGTGGTTGGCAATAGATAACTAGCAAGTACAGAAAAACAGGGAGTCAGAAAATGCCATTAAATAGTCAAATCCAGCTTTACTTTCCATTCATAACAAAAAACAATGAAATGTTAAAAGGACAGTTTTGAAAAAAATAAGGCAAAGATCGTGAGACATAATTTTCGTCTGTTGATTCATTCATCCCTGGCTCATCTACTACTGTTGAGCTTTCCGATTTCCAATTCATAGAGCACTTTTCCTTCACAGCTTCAGTTTCTCTTGTTCTTTAAACAATCTTTGAATATTTGGGAGTAAATTGTCAGAGTGCTATGAAAGGAAGTCCAAAATATGTACTGAGAAAACGCAGTCAGACCCATGTAGATTTTCCATCTGAGAACAGTAATTGGTACTGAAGAATGAACATCTATCTCTGACAGGGTGGATTGTAAGCAGGTCTTCTCCCTCAGTAATGGTCCCTGGTACTTACATTATCAGGGTCTGCAGGGAGAGAGTGCCCCTTATTATTGAGCTGTGCTTTATTCAGAGTGTGTAAATGAAGTGAGGCATGAATATAGTGATCAAGGACCCAAAATTTTTTATATGTGCTATCTTAAATTCATGGTTGGTGCAACCAAGGTTGGTGACTAAAAAAAATGATCATCTTTTTGTATATTCATTATATTGCTTTATAAATTATTTGCCTCTGATTAATAATATATTAGCAATATTTCATCATGGCAATTATACTTATGTGTATAATCTTAGTGGCTGAATTCCCTTTCATTAAATGAATACACCATAATTTATTTAAATGATTGTTGTACAATTCCACTGTTACATATTTTTTCAGTATTTTAAGCAGTACTTCACTACACAGCTGGCTACTCTTACTCAATTTGTTTCTTACGAAAAAGTATCTTGAAGTACAGTGGATCAGTTAAACAGGCAAAAAAAAAAAAATCACTTTCTAATTTTCCCTTTTTTTCCTCCTTATTCCTTCTTATTGGTGAGGTTGAATATATTTTTTTTACTGGCCATATAGTTACTCTTTTGAATTTTCTGTAGTGGTCCTCTGCCCATTTTCTGTTAGATTATTTATTTTTAATTCATTTTATGGGGACTCTTTGCATGTTAAGAATATTAACCCCCAGGCCACCTGGGTGGCTCATTTGGTTAAACATCTAAGTTTGGCTCAGGTCATGATCTCCCAAGCCCTGGGATGGAGCCCACATCTGGCTCCCCGCTCAGCAAGGAGTGCTTGTCCCTCTCCCTCTGCCCTTCCCTCCTACTTATGTGCGTGTGTGCGCTCTCTCTTTCTCTCTCTTTCAATAAATAAAATCTTAAAAAAAAAAAATTAAACCCTTTTATCACTAGCTTGTCATTTGCTTTTTTTAGTGTGAGCAGCCTTATTGAAGTATAATTGACATGCAATATATTTAAAATGTACATTTTGATAAGTGTAGACATATTTAAACACTTGTGAGACCATCATCTCAATGAAGATAATGAACATATCCATCATCTCTAAGTTACTTTGTGCTCCTTTGAAATCTCTCCCTACCTCCTCTGTCCCCCAATCAATCCCTACAAATTAATTTCCATTTTCTAGAATTGTATATAAGTGAGACCATTTATACCATGTACTCTCTTTTTGTCTGGCTTCTGTCACTCATAATTACTTTGAAACTTATCTATTTTAGATTTTATCCGTAGTTCATCCTTTTTATTTCTGAGTATTGTTTCATTTTATGATAGATCACAGTTTGTTTTTCTCTGTCCACCTGTTGATGGGTGTCGGGATTGTACCCAGCTTTTAGCTATTAGAAATAAGCTGCTAAGAATATGCATCTACAAGTCTTTGTATAAACATGTGCTTTCATTTCTTCTGAAGAAATTCCTAAGAGTAGAAGCGCTGTATCCATTTGCAGTTGTCCATTTAACTTCTTAAGAAGCTGCCCAACTGTTTTTAAAAGTGGTCAGGCCATTTAACCTTCCTACCAGCAGTGTGAAGGTTTCAGTATCTCCATAGCCTTGCTAAATTTGAAGTGGTCAGTCTTTTTAATTTTAGCCCCTCTCATAGGTGTACAGTGCTATTTCACAGTGCTTTGAATTTGTTTATCTTTAGTGACTAATGATGTTGAGCCATCTTTTCGTGTACATATTTGCCATCCATTTATCTTCTTCAGTGAAGTGTCTGTTCAAATTTTTTGCCCATTTTTTAATTGGCTTGTTTGTTTCTATTGACTTTTAATTAAGAGTTAGGTTTTCTCTATGCAAGCGGTGCTCAATTAGATACATGATTTGCAAACATTTCCCCCAGCCTTTGTCTTGTCTTCTAATTGCTTTCTTAACAGTTTTCAAGAACAAATGTTTGAAATTTTGATGAAGTCCAAAATTACCAATTTTTTTCTTATATGGATTTTTGGTTTTGTATCTACACATCTTTGCCTAATCCAAGCTCACAAAAAATACTCTCCTGTGTGTTCTATGAAGGTCTCTTATGGGGATGCCTGGGTGGCTCAGTCGGTTAAGCATCTGCCTTCGGCTCAGATCATGATCCCAGGGTCCTGGGATCGAGTCCCGCAACGGGCTCCCTGCTCAGCCGGGAGACTGCTTCTCCTGCTCTCTCTGCTGCTCCCTCTGCTTGTGCTCTCTGTCAAATAAATAAAATCTTTAAAAAAAAAAAAGATTTAAAAGAAATTCTCTTATGGTTTTACATTAGATTCATTTTGAGTTATTTTTTGTACATGGTATAGTGTTTAGATTCTTTTTTGAGTTATTTAGATTCATTTTAAGTTATTTTACATTTAGATTCATTTTGAGTTATTTTTTATACATGGTATAAAGTATGTATCAAAGTTCGTTTACTCACATAAGAATATCCAATTGTTCTAGCACTATTTGTTGAAAAGATTGTCTTTTTTACATGGAATTCCTTTTACACCTTGTCCATACATGCTAGACTCTTTTCTCTTAATCTGTTTATCTTTATGCCAATAATGAAGTGTCTTGATTACTGTAGCTTTATAGTAAGACTTGAAGTCAAGTTGTTTAAGTCCCCTTTGTTTTTTTCAAAGTTGTTTTAACTCTTCTAAGTTCTTTGCATTTCCATGTGGATTTTAGAATTTCACAATTTCTCCAAAAGTGACCTACTGGAATTTTGAGTGGGATTACACTGAATGTACAGGTCATTTGAGGAGAACTGATGTTTTAACAATATTGATTTTTCTAACGATGAACATAATATATCTCTTTATTTTAGGTTCTTCTTCAGTTTCTCTCAGCAGTTTTGTAGTTTTCAATATGCATGTCTTTCACATCTTTTTTTTAAAAAAAAAAAAAGTGGGTGGGAGGGACAGAGAGGGAAGCAGACTTCCTGATGAGCAGGGAGCCCAATACAGGACTCTATCCCAGGACCCTGGGATCATGACCTGAGCCGAAGGCAGACACTTAACCGACTGAGTCCAGGCGCCCTCGCATCTTTCATCACTTTTCCCCAAAGTATGAAATATTTTTACAGCATTGTAAATGACATTTTTTAAAAATTTCAGTTTCTAACTATTTGTTACGTGAATATAGAAATAGTTATTTCTGTATGCTGATCTTGTATCTTGGAACCTTGCCTAAAGTTGATTATGAGTTCTAATGGCTTATTGTTTAGATTCCATTCAGATTTTTTACACAAAGTAGGGCCAGGACCTGAGATCGAGCAAGTCTCTCCTTAAATTTTCTTCCTCATGTACTTCACTTGCCTCACTGTCATCTTAGCTCTGCATAGACGATTCTGTCTGTAAAGAAAGACAGTTTTATTTCTTCCTTTTATACATTCTTTTTTTTTTTTTCCTTTTATACATTCTATCTGCTTTTTGGTAGTGTCAAGCAGGAGGGCAAATCTGGTCCTTTTTACTCTTAGTTTGGCCAGAGAGAGAAGAACTATATTACTTGTCATTTGCTTTTTAATTTTGATTATGATAGTTTTTTATTTTAATGAAGACTCTATAAATGTTTATGTAGCAAAATCTGTCCATCTTTTATGTTGACAATTCTTAACATTTTCTGACTCATGCAGTCCTTTGACAAATAATCTGATAAAAGTTATGGATCTGATTTCCAGAAACATTTATACACATTCATATTTCTGTATGTAACTTCAGTAGTACACAGAATCCCTGAAGGCTGGTCTATTGAGTCCCTGTTACAAATCTTGATTATATCAGTTACTCTTCATGTTATATTTAGAAAGGCCTTCTATTTAAAAGTATATAATTAAGGAAATACTTTTTAAATGATCACGGTATGTTTTTTCTCCTTTGTATATTCAAACGGGTGCTTACAGATTTTCAAATGCCTTAATTTTAAATGATCAAATGAGATAACATATGTGAAAGCCTTCTAAAACCATGAAGTGCAGTATATATACCGTTGTCCTTGTCATCATCATCATCATCAAAAACATTCACCCTTTTGACCATCTATTCCAGCCTGAGGATTAAAGCCAAAGAAAGAATTATTTTAAGAAATAATTTGAACTGTGAAAGTACTCCTACACACATGGTCTGTAATGAGGGAAAACAGAAAACATTGTAAATATTCAGTAATAGGAGAATGCATGAATAAATAATAGTGCTTCATTAGATGAGACATTGTAAAGGATTTAAAAATGGTAATTACATAGTAATAAACATATGAAAGATGTCTGTATTTAAATTGAAAAACTTTACATTGTATTCCTATTATGGTATCTTGCGTAAAATGTACATATGCATAAAGATTAAGAGGGATATAGAAATATGAAAACAGTTGTTTTAGGGAGATGGGTTTGTAAATAATTATTTTTATTATTCTTGCCTTTCCTTTAATTCTACTCTGTATGCCTTTGAGTTTTTATATTAAACGTTTTCTGTATACATATATTTAAAGTTAGGCTCCCATCCCAGTTTGTTGTTTACCAGACTGAGAGATTGCCATGGCCTTCAAGGCTCAATTATAATACTGCCTGACATAAATTATCTGTGAAATTATTTTTTTCCTTTTTTATGTTTTTATAGTATTTAAAAACTTCACATTTTGTCAGTCATGTTGTCTTATTATTACCCAGTTTTTAAAATGTATTATGTAGTTCCTGATCATTTATTTAATGCTACAGTTTCATGGCTTAATTATTTCATTGTGCCTTTGTTGTGTTGACTTGAACTAATTACAGATTTATTTTTCCAGTTGCCCAGCAAGAGGCTGAAATGTTCAAGCGCTACAATGGAACATTTCCATTACCTGGAATACACCAAAGTCAAGATGCTTTATGCACCTGTCCTAAACTGCCTCATCAAGGCTCTTTTCAGATTGATGACTATGTCCACTCTGAACATTCTTCAATGAAGATGCAGCAAGTGAAACAGAGACTCGATTCTGTCACAGTATGTTTAATGATTTTATGCAGTTGAGAAGTTGGAAATTTTAAAACCATTTTGATTCTGTTTTACATTGCCGTGCCAATAAATATTAATTCAACAAAGTAAGTCAGTTATTTAAAAATAGACTTTCTTGTGCTTTTATAGTTCCTTTGTGGTGTTTATTCTAACATCACTCACTGCAGTAAATAGACCAATTTAGGATAATCTACAGGCTTTCCTGACCTGATATGCCTGTAAAAACCAACCCAAGACCTGTTTTGCTGTTTAAAAATGGAAGTGTGTGTATGTGTGCATATGTACAACACACACAAACACAACCCACACCAACCTGGGAAAATATTTACATAAAATATGTTAGGTTCAGCCTCCTTAATGTGCAAAACTAAACAATAAAGAAAAATAGACCTCCACAAAGAAATGGATAAAATTAATAAGCATGTACCTCCAAAAAGAAGACACAAATGTTCCTTAAGCATATTTAAAAGGTCTGTTATCTCACTACAAGAAAAAAAGTGCCGTAAAAACCAGGTATTGCTCAAAAATGGAAAATAGATTATGAAAATGAGGAGGATGCTTAGTTAAAAATATTGTGCTATTTATTCTGTTATAAATTTCTACACAGTCTTTCTCAAAGATAAGATGTATTGAGAAGCTTAAATATCCTTAAAAATATTTATGCTCTTTGACCATAATAGTTCTTTTAGTTAGAGTTAGCCTTGAGCTCCTTGAAGACAGGGACTGTGCAGACTTGTTCCTTGTTGTGTTCTCACCTTTTGGCACAGTGCCTGGCATTAATAAATATTATCCCTTTCTCTCCTCCTTTGATAGGAATCTTGACCAGTTTTAAACCAAACATATCAGGAGCTACACTGAGGCACCTTTAGTTATGACTGTACTTACTTTCTCTCCTTTTCTTTCTTGAGAAAATTAGAATTTCAGGTATATCAGACTGTAGGTTTAGTTGGAATATAGGAGAAATATTTTATTCTTCTCAGTATAAATTTTAGAATATATATTATAAATTAAGAAGTTTATTTCAGTGTTATAATTCTGTGTATTTTAACATTTTATTTTATTTTTTTTAATTGAATTATGTATGGTGTTCCAGATTTTAAAAGGAATAGATAAATTGAGTTTTGAAAATTAGAGAAAAATGTTTCTTCACTAGGAAAAAAAAAAAGAAGTGTCCCTTGTCTAAAATTTTACATGACAAAATGACTTTGCAGATTTAAGAGAAACTGACTCATAGATAAATAAAAGAACAGGTTTCCTACAATCTGTTGATCTTCAGACTGTAAAACTTAACATCCTGGAATCAACTCAGTCTTGTAGCTTTTCTTTTCCATCATCTTACATAGCTGTCATCTTCAGATAAATGGAAGGATATATATGAACAAAAGAAAGCGGATGTAAAGGAAATATCAGAAAGATATTTTTTAAGATATGAAATCAAAGGCATGGGGAAGCACATTGGTAATTTATTATAAGAGAAAAATTTATTTCTCTTAGAATCATTAATTTATTTAGCTTTTACCACATCTTTTTAAAAATTATTTGGAGTTTCTGTTTGCATTGGGATTGAGGTAGATCAAAGCTGCCTTTGGAAATGAAAGCTTTGTTTGCTGTGTTTTTGAAAAACCATATTTTTCCCATGTTGAGACAATTCACTGAACTTTTTTTCAAATGTTATCTGCAGTGGTTTTTTTTCATAATGTATATAGTATGTATGGAGATAAAAAACAAAAAGTCATCTTTATTCCCATGGCAGCTCTATTCTTTTTATAATTTACAAACATTTAGGTTGACTCGATTTTTACCTTTTGTCACAATGCCTTTTTCTTGTTTCCTATAATTTATTTTGGTAGATCCCCAATTTTTTTTTGTCAGGTTATTACTTAATCCATTGAAGACTATAACATTGGTATTCTGCAGAGAAGTGTGATAGAGAAGACTTGATTACTTCTATATTATAGAAGACTGTATTACTGGAGATACTTCTTTCTTTGTAACCACAATAAGAATTTTTTGAATAAGGGGCGCCTGGGTGGCTCAGTCATTAAGCGTCTGCCTTGGGCTCAGGTCATGATCCCAGGGTCCTGGGATCAAGCCCCGCATCGGGCTCCCCGCTCAGCGGGAGGTCTGCTTCTCCCTCTCCCACTCCCCCTGCTTGTGTTCCCCCTCTCACTGTGTCTCTCTCTGTCAAATAAATAAATAAAAATCTTTAAAAAAAAAAAATTTTTTTTAAATAAAATATAGTGCAAGCTTAGGGTGTGGGTGGGTGTGTGAATTGCATAACCAATTTAATTCAACAGGCGTTTAATAGGCATTTACTCATTAATGAGTAAAGGATACAAAAATAGAGGAGTCTGTGTTCTCTGTAGCTTTACCGTGTAGTCCTTTTGCTGTTTCCTACATAACAGGTTTGACTGTATGTTGCTGCTACAGCAGGTCCCTGGAAGGCATACTGCCGCCCAGATAGGATCTCCTAGCTAGACAGTGTATTGAGAGTATTGACAAAATTCATTCTAAGGTTTTAAAATTTGATCCTCTCAGTGCATCCAGACTTGCTCAGAATCTGGGGTACCTACTAGGAGTAATCAGTCTTACAAAAAGTTGATTTATAAACCTAAAAAACATCTTACAGTGAAAGGTATACCTTTCCAGCTGCCTGCCCACCCAAGACCACTCTCCCTTTTTAAAATTAATCTAAAACCCAGGTTAGTGATTACAGAATTGATTATTAAGCAGAGTCATAGGAATAGGGATTAGATGGGTTGAAGGACATTTTACGCCAGCTTTGAAAAAAAGGTTTATTTTCTCTGCCCTATAGGAGATTTCACCTAATAATGTTTGTTTGGTGGTAACTAACATCTATATAATTACGAGTAATAACGGACGTAATGAATTATGGATAATAACTGACATAATGTGCTAAATGCTTTACATGTTCATCGTATTTAATCCTCAAAACCATCAAATGGTGTGGGTGCTAGCATTACCCCCATTTTACAGAAGGTGAAGCCGAGGTTTCCAGAGCCCATGTGGTATCACCCATGTCACACGGATGGCTGGCACTGGAGCTGAGATTCAGTCCAGGCGGGTAGACTCTCATGCCCAGGCAGTTTCACTTTCTCCTTTTAGGAATCGAATTACTAATATCCTTTAGACACAGTGTCTTTCCCTTAGAAATTTCTGGATAAAAAATTGGTGTTCCTCTTTCAGTTCTCTTTTTTCCTAAACTCTACATTCATCATTACCGTTTTTCTTTTCTCTAGTTCTGCTGTAGGCTGATGATACATGCTAGCTAACCTTTTTTGGACTTGAGTATTTTTTGTGTCTCCTTAGCAGCAAATTTTCAAATCATTCCTTATGTGTTGACTTTTACTAGTTTCTTTTTCAGAAGTGATCCTCTCTTGGCCTTGTCCCATGAATTATAGGCAGTTCCTTTCTGTAGCTCTTTCTTTTTTTTTTTTTTTTAATTTTTTTTTTTTTAAGATTTTATTTATTTATCTTAGAGAGAGAGACTGAGAGAGAGAGAGCATGAGAGGGGAGAGGGTCGGGAGGGTCAGAGGGAGAAGCAGACTCCCTGCCTAGCAGGGAGCCCGATGCGGGACTCGATCCAGGGACTCCAGGATCATGAGCTGAGCCGAAGGCAGTCGCTTCTGTAGCTCTTTCAATACTGATCATATACTTTGCCATTCAGTAGGGTTTATTCTTAGATTTCCTCTGAAATAAATTATTAATGTGGGAATTATATTTGTGGGCATTGTTATTTATGGAGATAGTTATATATGGCAATTAATTCTGGGTGTGTCTTTGAGACATGTTAGTGCTCTGGTAGAATTTTAGCATTTTACCAGTTTATTATTATTAAGTTTGTTATTAAGTTTATTGAGGCCACATGTTTTTCTTGAGGCAGATACATGTGGGCCCTCCACAGTCTTGTTCTCAGTGCCTTTTGCTGCGGCAGGTTAGATTTACTAAGAACACATTGAGTCTCTTTAATTCACAATGCAGTGTGACATGTACAGGGTGAGGGTGATAGACACAGAAACTCTCCCAAATGTTGATTTTGGTTATTAAAAGATTAATATCAGGATATGTTGAGAAGAGTTGATAATTTTATTAAAATGAAATTATGACTATTTCCTTGCTTTGTTGTATTTCTTTTAGGAGGTGATACGAGCCTGTGCTGCAAAGGTAAGTAATTTTTATTGGAAGGAAGATAACTTTACAACCGTAGCTTTCACTCTGATGTACCAAAAAATTGAAATGTACCACTCGTACTTTTTAATAGGACTTTTACAAAAGTTAATCAGATGTGTATTTTCCTTATTTGAGCTTGAATTTATCAAGGAATTATCTATAGGAATCTGAGAATTTAGCAAGTACCTTCATATTTTTGAAGATTTAAGAATATTAAGCAATAGGGATATATTTTCAGTAAAGGACCAGCACAGTCATTTGATCCTCTGAGAAAAATATATACGATACTTAATAGGTAAGAGACACCAGTACAGTTCAGTGGATGTATGCTGAGTAAATTGTATAAGCCTTGAAATGCATGCAAGCTGCACAGGAATAGCAATGATACACGGTGCTGATAATGCTCTTGATCATTTATACCAATGTTTCACACTTCTTTTTCCATTTAGCTATGTAGCAATTCTGAGGCACAGATTAGATATTATTGTTATTCCAGTTTTAGAAAGGAGGAAGCTGAGGCTTATTGAAGTTAAGTGATTTGCTCAAGACCCCAAAGTTAGTCTAAAAATAGTAGCATGTAAAAAGGTTTTGATTATTAAACAATTTCAACGAAATTGTATCCGAGATGCTTTCAACACAGCACCTTTCTTCCTTTTACAAGCAAGGTTATTTTATATCCAGCCTTTAATTCAGTCATCAAGAAAATAAATGTTAATTTAAAAGAGTTGGAATGGCATGCCATGTTTGTCCTTCCCTCTTCTTCTGTCCACTCCCAAAATTCAGTTGAATAATTAGACGTTCATTCATTTATGAAATGTAATTATATCTGACACGAGATGAAAGGGTGAGACCTTCAAAAGGGAATTAGAATGGTGTTTGTATGTTCAAAGACTGCTTTATGTAATAGTGCAATGGAAGTATTTTTTTATTCACTAGACATCTACTACCATGTGGCAGGCACTTGGAATACAGAAGTAAGTAGTAGGCTATTGTTTCTTTTCACATGGGGCATCTTATGGAGGGAACATGTCAGAAAACACTGGGCTTACTGAGCTGTCCAGTATCAGTGACCCATTACTTTTTTACATTTTATGTAAGTGAAATCAAATAATATGGGGTCATTTATAACTGGCTTCTTTCACTTAGGATAAGGTTTTCACAATTCCTCCATTTGTTGCATGTTATAAATACTATTTTTTATTACCATATAAGATTCCATTGTATAAATATATTACATTTTGTTTACCCATTCATTAGTTTATAGACATTTGGGTTGTTTCCACTTTGGGGCTATTAGAAATAATGGTACTGTGATCGTGTATGTGCAAGTTTTTGTGTAAGCATATGTTTTCATTTCTCGGGATATATATCAAAGAGTGGAATTGCTGGGACATATGATAACTCTGCATTTAACGTTTTGCAAAACAACTAAACTTACCCCAAGCGGCTGCACCATTTTATATTCCTGCCAGGAAGGTATAAGTGTTCCAGTTTCTCCTCATTCGTGCCACTGTGAATTTTCTCTCTTTTTTAGGAAATAGCTATCCTAGTGGGTAAGAAATGATACCTCATTGTGCTTTTTGATTTCTGTTTCCCTAATGACTAATGGCATTGAACATTTTTGATGTGCCATTTGTGTATCTTATTTGGAGAAATATCTGTTCAAATTCTTTAAAAATTTTTTTTTGTCTTTCTGGGGGTGCCTGGGTGGCTCAGTCGTTAAGCGTCTGCCTTTGGCTCAGGTCATGATCCCGGAGTTTGGGGAATCAAGCCCCACATCGGGCTCCCCGCTCAGCGGGGCGTCTGCTTCTCCCTCTGCCCCTCACCCTGCTCATGTTCTCTCTCTCTCACTCTCTCTGTCTCTCTCTCAAATAAATAAATAAAATTATTTAAAAAAAAAGTTAAAAATTTTTTTTTGTCTTTTTAATGTTCACTTTTAAGAGTTCTTTATATGTTCTGGATAGAAGTCTCTTATCAGATGATTTATTCCTCTTCGTGAGTTGTCTTTCCACTTTCTAGATGGTGACCTATAAAACAAAAAGGTTTTAATTTTTATGAAATTCAGTTTATCTATTTTTTTCTTTTGTCACTTTGCTGTGGTGTCATATCTAAGAAACCATTGCCTAACCTGCATTCCAAAGATTTACTTCCTTTTTTAAAAATTTTAATATGTTTAACTCTAACATTTAGGTCTGTGATTATTTTGAGTTCATGTTTTTATATGTATAATGCAATGTAGAGGTCTGATTTTATCCCATTGCATGTGGCTTTCTAGTTGTCTCAGCACCATTTGTTGAAGAGGCTACTCTTACCCCATTGAATGGTCTGAGCACCATTGTCAAAAGTCTTTAATCTTGAAAGCAGAGTATATTTCTGCAGTTTCTCATCTATTACAACCAGGATAATAAATTTTTACCAGGTATCTAATTTTCTTCTTCCCTGAATCCCAGCTAAAGTTTTATGTTGTTGAAAATTCACTCATTTTTTCTTTTTTTTTTTATAAAGATTTTATTTATTTATTTGACAGAGAAAGACGCAGCGAAAGAGGGAACACAAACGGGGAGTGGGAGAGGGAGAAGCAGACTCCCTGCCGAGCAGGGAGCCCGATGCGGGACTCGATCCAGGGACTCCAGGATCATGACCTGAGCCGAAGGCAGTCGCTTAACCAACTGAGCCACCCAGGCGCCCTCATTTTTTCTATTAACATTATTTAATCCTTGCCTACTAAGGATTGTGTGTGTGTGTGTGTGCGCGCGCGTGCACACACGTGTGCTTGGGCTGCCCCCAAAGTATGCTCCTAAAAGGCCTCTCAAGAGAAACACTTGACAAGGAGTAGGTCCTGCCCTGTAGAAGTCCTCATCTAGAAAGATAACTGGCATGCTGGAGAGCAGAAAGAAGAGCACTGTGTGTAAGTAGTAACAGTGAGCAAGCAAGGGGAAACAGTGTTTGATGGCCAGGTTGGAGAGGTGATCAGGAGATTATGCATGCCTGTTAGCCTGGAAGTGCAGGGGAGGCATAATTTCCTTTCTGTCCAAGGTTCTGTGGCTGGTCTAACAGTTAAATTGACTTAAAAATTAATAAAAGAAAAATAATTATGTACATATGGGAGCCCCACAAAGAAGGAGACTACAAAGCTGCCAGGCAGTTGAGGCTTTTCTACCATCTTTACTGGAGGAAAGGGATAGGGGTCTAGGGCTTCAAAGTGGGACGGCAGTTCAGGGGAAGGTGAGAGGAGGAACTGTTTGGTAAACAAAGGCTTCCCCTCCACTGAGGTGAAAAGTTCTCTCTGGACACAGCTCTCTTCCTAGTAGAGGCCCCTTTTCTAATGTAAATTTCCCTCATTAAAGGGCAGCTTCTATACCTGTTTTCAGAGCTTCTCCAGTATCTGCAGTTTCTCAAAATAATCCTTATGCCAGAGAGGCATATTTGAGGGTGACATGTTCTGCTAAACCTTCAGTAAAGACTTAGATATTGTTTCAATCAGAGAAGCAGTGATGGAGGTATTAAGCTGGGGAGAATGTGAGAATAGATTTTAAAAGGGGAGCAATCCAAGAGGAGTTGGTAGCCTGGACTAAGGATAGTGTAAAAGATAAATGGATACCTATTAAAAATTTTAATAAATAAGTTTATTTGAGCAAAAATTTATTTGAATGGCATAGTCCCAAACTGGAAGTGGTTAGAAGTGCTCCACTGGCAGGAACTGAAGAAAGACTTTTCTAGAGAAAAGGCTGAAGCAAAGCAAGGACATTATAAATTGACTCTAGTTTAAAGCCTAATCGGCTGTTGGTGATTGGTTGTCCTTAGGTTTCGATTTTGTAACCTTGAGGTGTTTACAGTCTTAGATTTGGGCTTGCTTCTGTAGGCTGTAAGCTCAGCCGCCATGGCATTAGAACTGTGTCAGACTCATGGCCTCATGTTTAACAGTGGCAGTAACGAAGATGCAGGCAGTGGACACATTTGCGATGTATTTTGGAAGTAGATGTAACACAGCTCGGTGATGCATTGGATGTGGTGTAAGTGAAGGAATGCAAAGTCGGTGTCCCTCCCAGCAGGTGTACAGATGCTGGCAGTGGCAGGAGGTAATGAGATGAGGAATGCTGGAGTGGGGGTAGCAATTTTTAGGAGTGGAGTTTTGGATAGGGATATAGTTGTATACTAGGCAATTGGATTTCTGAGTCTTGAGTGCAGGGAGTAAGTCAGGGCTGGTGTTCTCTATTTTTAATCTGTGAAATTGAGTAAGATCAGCTGGGGAGAGACAGCTAAATACCTGAGGCACTCGGCCAGGAAAAGGGGATGTCAGGGAAGCCTGGGGGAGAGTATTTCAAGAAAGAGGAGTGGTAAACTGTCACATGCTACTGAGAGAATGAGTAAAAGAGGATAGAAAATTGAGGATTGTATTTAGCTAGGTGTCCTTTGGTTACCTTGATGAAAACCATTTAAGTGGCACAGTTGAAGTGCGTTGAGGACAAAATGGAAGCCCATAAGTTTTGACCGGGGAGCAGAGAAACAGGACCTGAAGAGGAATCTCAGATGGACAGTATTAAAGCATACTTATTTGCTGATTGGAATAATCCAGTGGAGATGGAGAAGTGGGTAATGTACCATGGAGGTGGTAATTGCAGGACTCAAGTCCTTGAAAAAGTGAAAGAAGTTGTAGTCCTGAATACTAATGGAGACACTGGCCTTAAGAGAAGGGATTTTTCACCCCTTCTGATAGGCATATAGGTAGAAACTGGGTAGATGCTTAGATACAGATGTGATGATGGGAAGCTGAGAGTTCTCATCTGATTGCTCCAAGATAGTAATTGGTATTAGAAGTCTTGCATTGCTCTGAATTGTTATAGCCCTAAAATATCTTCATATGAATTTATAATTTACAAATTTCCTCGCTCTTTCCTTTGCTTGGGGTTGGATTGAAGCCTATCAGAAATGGTATTACCTGGAGTCTATTTTCATTAAGCTTTGTATTCCTCACAAATGGAATTAATTTGTTTTTCTCATGTTCCCAAACATATTTATATTCATTTATATTCATACCTGGCATCATAATTGGTCCCATTCTTCCTTAAATGATAATTAGTTCTGCCTGTCTTTTCCAGAATTAAATTATGAATTCCCTCAAGGAGAAACATCTCTGTCTTTCTGCTTTCTCTCCTTCCTTCCTTCCTTCCTTTCTTCCTTCCTTCCTTCCTTTTCGTCCCTGTTTTCCCTCCTTTCCTTCTTTCCCAGCTTTATGTAGTATTGACTCCACCTCTGATCTTATATTTCTGAATTTCTACATTCCTCTGCAGCTTAACGCCATGGAATTCTATTTGTTTTTTTTAATTATTAATATCCCCTACCCTAGATGAATATAAAGGCAGCCACGCTAAAGTTTATTGAATTATATTTAGTAGAACAATGCTATAAAGGTAAGGTAATAACTAAATTATAGTTAAATATATCCTAGAACATATTATTCACTGAAAGGTAAAAAAAATTAAAAAATAGATAATTCAGAGAAGATAATTTTTTAATCTCCTAAAAAAAGTTTGGATATTTGAGATTTTGAGATTTGAGATTTGAATAGAATACCGGTTTGCAGTTTTTTGGAGAGTTTCTTTTTGATAATTTTTAATTTGTTTTTAATGCTCGTAATTATTTCTTCATGTCATTTCAAAACTATATAAAAGCAAATCAAGTGTTGTTATTTTGACAATATTTGGGAGACTGGCTTGACTGTAGGAGGGTACAGGCCACAGTAGGCCACTGAAATTATGGAATTTCATTCCTGGAAATTTTAGAAAACAGGAAAAACTGCTTGTGATAGGAAAAGCCCATTTTTCCCCCATGTGTCTCCTTTACTCTTGCACTACTATCAGTACTCGAAATACTTCTGGCACCAGATGTGCTGTGGTTTTTCCCACACCAAGCAGCTCTCTGCAATACCAGCTGGGTGTCCCACAATTTGACTCCGTTGTGACACTGTCTACCTGGGGATGGCGGCAGATTGGCAGATCCCACAGGTTAAGGACTCAATCCCACAAGACTTCACCTGCCCCCCTCCCCCAACCTCTACCATTTCCGATGCCAGTTGCAGGTCCAGGTTGTTACCTGTGTTTCTGACCAATCAGGTATAAATAGAAGGTTTCCCATGACAATTCCTCAGGCTCAGTTCACTGGAGCAGCTCACTAAGAACTCGGGAGAACAGTTTACTATTTGCCAGTTTATTATAAAGGATACAGATGAACATCCAGATGGAGAGCTGCACAGGGCAGAGTATGTGGGGAGGGGCCTGGAACTTCCATGCCCTCTGCAGGCACACCACTCTCCCGGCATTCCCACGTGCCACCAGCCAGGAAGCTCTCCAGACCCCATACGGCCGGTAGTTTTATGGAGATTTCTTCAGGTAGGCATGATCAGTTATAATTTCATTTCTAGCCCCTCTCCGCTCTCTGGAAAATGAGGGATGGGCTACAAATTCCAAGCTTCTAATCATGGCGTGGTCTTTCTGGAGAGCAGCTCTCATCCCAGAACACACCAAGAGTCACTTCAGGAGAACAAAAGACATTTCTGTCACCCAGGAAATTCCAAGGTATGTTAAGAGCTCAGTGTCTGGAACCAGAGTCAAAGACCAAATATTAGAACAAAAGATCCTCCTAGTACTTCACTTAGGAAATTACAGGGTTTTAGGAGATCTGTGCCAGGAACTGGAGCTAGAAACCAATATATTTTTTTCTATTATTTCACACACTAATTTCTAGATGTAAATTTGAGTATTAAACCATGTAATTTAATGTGTTCCTTACATTTAAGCCCTTCTCTAATTTTTATCATTAAAAAGTTAGATTTGGGAAGTCTGAAAAACAAAAAGATTTAAAAAAATAGTCCAGGGGCGCCTGGGTGGCTCAGTCGTTAAGCGCCTGCCTTCGGCTCAGGTCATGATCCCAGAGTCCTGGGATCGAGCACCGCATCGGGCTCCCTGCTCAGCAGAGAGCCTGCTTCTCCCTCTCTCTCTGCCTGCCTCTCTGCCTACTTGTGCTCTCTCTGTCTCTCTGTCAAATAAATAAAATCTTTAAAAAAAAAATAGAGAATCCAGAGAAGATAATTTTTTTAATCTCCTAAAACAAGTTTGGATATTTTTATCATGAAGAGGTAAAAAGTAAGTTGAGATTTGAATAGAATAGTGGTTCAACAACAAACACCACCTTAACTTTGGGCAAGATTTTAAACATACTCCTTTCACGTGTATATTAATTCATTTGACCTCTATGCAGTTCTTATTAGTGCTATATGAGTTATATACTAAAGAAAGATGAACAAAAACTCGTTCTTCACTGTCAAGGAGATTATAGTCTGGTGCATGGAGATTAACCAAATAGATAAGCACACTGAAATGTTACCAGTGTTGTGATAATAGAAGATAGAGGATACAAGGCATAGTGGGGAGAGAAAGGAGGGAGACGTAAGTTCTCCTGGGAGAATCTGAAAGGCTTTTCACACATGATGTAATACTTGAGCTAAAGCTTGAAAAAGGAGTTGGCATCCACCAGGAAGATGGAGCCAAAAGGAAAGCCCATTCCTGGAAATGAAGCAGTAAGACCTAAGTCACAGGTTCATGAAACAACCTGGACAGTCTGCAGAGCTACACATATTTTGTTGTAGCTGGAAAGTAGGAAAAGGAGCGATAAGGTTGGAGAGCGAGGTAGTTATTAGAATATAGAAAGCTTTGTATGCCAGGCTAAAAACTATGGACTTTATCTAATGGAACAGCTGATGCTGGGTTTTAACAAGAAATGTTACTCAGTAAAACTAGCATTTTAGAAAGAGCTTGTTAGCCGTGTAGAAGAATTAGAGAAACAGGAAATAGGGAAAACAAATCAGGGGACGATTGCAGTAGTTTGCAAGCAGAGAGGAAGGCCTGACCCACAGCACTGACTGGAGAAAGAGTGGGACCAGATGTCAGAGCATTTAATTGACTTAGTGACTAATTCTCTGTGGAGGGTGAGATGGCAATGTAGGATTCCCACCTTTCTGGCCGGGGCAACTAGGTGGATAGAGAGAGCTTTCCCTGAGGAAGTAAATAGTTGAAGAGAAGTTAGTTTAGTCTTGAACCTAGTGATTGGAAGAGTTTTGGATTTAAGAAACGTCTTGTGATGAGCACTGGGTGTTATTGAACACTACATCAGAAACTACTGATATATGTTGGCTAACAACATAAAAATTAAAAAAAAAAAAAGTCAGCATAGATGGCAGATGAAGTGATGCAAACAAACGTTACTGCCCAGGGGAACCACACAGAGTGAGGGAAGAGAGGGTCCAGTGGGTCTAACAAACAACCCTGATAAGCAGTGGCAGGATAAACCAACAAATAGTTTTCCAGAAACAAGAGGGAGTGATGGGCAGTGTTAGAGATCGCAACCGCTTAAATGAATCTGCTAACTGACCATTTGAAGTCTTGGGTGTGGTGACTTTAATTTCAAATTTAGTCTTCTGGTGGAGAAAAGCATAGTTGTATTTGGTTGAAATTGAATGGTTAAGTTATATGGATAGCAGTTATGTGCTGTTTTTCAAGGAGTTTAGCTTTCAGTGAAGCTTAAGGAAATTATGGAATCGTTGTGAGAATTTTTGATTGTTCGCTATTTGTTTTTATACTGAAGTAGAAAGATCTCTGCTTATATACTATAGGGAAACAGCCAATAGAGCATTTGAAAGTAGAATTTGGAAGCACTTTAGGTATTCCCAAGGGAACAGATGGAGGGATTAATCTTGAACAGAAGGACACTAGAAGAAAAGAGGTTGAGGGTGGATGCAAGAGGTATATTCTTTCATAGGTTTGAAAATGAAGATTTCAGAGGGCTGAAGACCAAATTTTCTCTGTGAAGTAAGGAAATATATTAAGAAAAGAGGCAAAGGTTTGGAGAAAACCAAAATATATTGAGGTTAAATTGACTTTGACTAAGGCATGTTGTTGGATAGGTGGTTTGAACCAGCACCAAATCTTAATTTTAAGCTTTGCACAGGGAATCCTGTTAATCATCTTTGCACTACCAGTCCTTGGTATATATATCAGAGGCTCAAAAAGTCTGGATTAAGTGCTGCAAAATAAAACTTCGTTATAACTGATTCAAATTGGAATTCTGGTTTTTTAGTTCATGTAGCAGTGATGAACTGACTTGGGGGAGATTTTCTGGCACCTCACCCCACTGTAGAAATTTCTCTTCCAATAGGAAGTGTGTTTCTTCCTAATCCCTCACGTCACTGTAGTAATTTATAAGGAAAATATATAGAGACGCAGAGCTCATGTTTGAATTTCTCTTTATGATACCATAGGCTACTCATTTGTTAGGTTTTACTTACCTAGAAATCACAGGAACTTAAGCTGCTTTAAATTTATGGTACGAGAATGTTGATACCTGGCTTCAGTTGCCCTGAATCTCTGGCTCAAGTTTTCTGTTTCACTTGTTCTTTAATTATTGGGATTCTAATTTTTATAACAGAAGTTTGATTTGCAACAGAATGTTTCCTGGGCATTGGGGGTTTTTTTGCAACCAGAACCATCTTCAAATTGAAGTATTATCTGCATTGTTGTTCAATTTTAATGGAAAAAAATAGCCTTCTGGAGGAGGGAGGGAGACAAATTTACAAACATAAGTATATAGACAGTATTATCATCTTTCAGGTTATAATTTAAAACCAATTTGAGATGTCTTCACAGCTTGAAATTTTAAAAACAATTCTACTTTAGGTGAATGTAGCATATAATCTAAAATCAGCGAAGATGATTAGGCTTGCAAATGTATATGAAAATGAATGTTATATATCTCCCAAAGGTTTCATAGTTTAGCTAACCACTAAAAAAGAAACTAATTGTTAGCTTGTTCAGTGTTGTGCACTCAGTTTTAGATCCAGTGACTTTTTTAATATGAAAATAAACCTTCTCAAAAAAAAAAAATTAACCCTCTCTTAGGGAATTAGAATTTGTGTATTTTGTACAAAGCTGCTTCTGCTCTGAAAGAGTAGGCAAAAACATTTTTGTGATTAACGTGACACAAAGTTCAGGTGATACTTTTTCTTTTTTTCTATTATGAATTTCATTAAATTTGTATGCTTTTCATTTTCCCCAGTTTGGAGGTATTAAACTGACTTTGGCAGACTGTGGTTTTCGCATGAAGCAAGCAGAAGAATGTGTTGTGAAAAGAGGGCAGATTCGTGTAGGGTAGACTATCTTAGCCAACCTCTCTGTTGTTGTAAAATTATTAAGCAATTCTTTTCCACAGCATGTATTTCAAAAATAGATATTGCTTCACTCTGTTTAATGGTTATTATTATTTTTCCCCCTCTAAGTAAAGTAGTGCATATGTATAGGCTAGCTCTGAAAATACTTTGAGTGCTAATTTCAAATCACTATAATAATTAACAACTGTCCAAGACCTTTGAAATCTGTGTGTTGTCACTTACCACTTCATAGATATTAGTCTCTCAAGAAATGTGTCAAGAAAGAGCAGAGTTTTAAAAATGCTTAGAAAAAAACTGTGAAGTCTTTCTGTTTGAGCAGAGACATTTAAGTATCCTATTCTAGCTTTCCTGGTGGTGTTTTTGG